>NC_072736.1:82771880-82896880 GCF_026930045.1 Uloborus diversus
GCCAGGCAGCCAACAAACCAAACCCTACCACCCGCTCGTTCAATAAGCCAGCCAGCCAGCCAACCTCTCAGCCAACCAAATTAACCAACCAACCAACCAACTAACTAGAAAGCCAGCCAACCAACCCTGCCAGGCAGTCAACAAACCAAACACTACCACCGCTCACCCACCTAGCCAACCAACCAAACTAAATAGACAGCCAGCCAACCAACCCAGCCAGGCAGCAAACAAACCAAACCCTACCACCCCGCTCACACCACCAAGCCAGCCAGCCAGCCAGACAACCTATCAACCAACCAATTAACCAACCAACCAACCAACCAACCAACTAAATAGACAGCCAGCCAACCAAACCTGCTAGGCAGCCAACAAGACAAACCCTGCCACTCGCTCACCCACCAAGCCAGCCAGTCAGCCAGCCAAACTATCAACCAACCAACCAACCAACTAACTAGACAGCCAGCCAACCAACGCTGCCAGGCAGCCAACAAACCAAACCCCTACCCACCCGCTCACCCACCAAACCAGTCAGCCAGCCAGACAACCTATCAACCAACCAATTAACCAACCAACCAACCAACTAACTAGACAGCCAGTCAATCAAACTTGCCAGGCAGCCAACAAACCAAACCCTACCACCCCGCTCACCCACCAAGCCAGAAACAGCCAGCCAGCCAACCTATCGACCAAACAATTAAACAACCAACCAACCAACAAACTAGACAGCCAGCCAACCAACCCTGCCAGGCAGCCAACAAACCAAACCCTACTACACGCTCACCCACCAAGCCAGAAACAGCCAGCCAGCCAACCTATCGACCAACCAATTAACCAACCTATCGACCAACCAATTAACCAACCAACCAACCTTGCCAGGCAGCCAACAAACCAAACCCTACCACCTGCTCACCCACCAAGCCAGAAACAGCCAGCCAGCCAACCTATCGACCAAACAATTAACCAACCAACCAACCAACTAACTAGACAGCCAGCCATCCAACCCTGCCAGGCAGCCAACAAACAAAACCTACCACCCGCTCACCCACCAAGCCAGAAACAGCCAGCCAGCCAACCTATCGACCAACCAATTAACCAACCAACCAACTAACTAGAAGGCCAGCCAACCAACCCTGCCAGGCAGCCAACAAACCAAACCCTACTACCCCGCTCACCCACCAAGCCAGAAACAACCAGCCAGCCAACCTATCGACCAACCAGTTAACCAACCACCCAACCAACTAACTAGACAGCCAGCCAACCAACATTGCCAGGCAGCCAACAAACCAAACCCTACCACCCCGCTCACCCCACCAAGCCAGAAACAGCCAGCCAGCCAACCTATCGACCAACCAATTAACCAACCAACGAACCAACTAACTAGACAGCCAGACAACCAACCCAACCAGGCAGCCAACAAACCAAACCCTACCACCCGCTCACCCACCAAGCAAGAAGCAGCCAGCCAGCCAACCTATCGACCAACCAATTAACCAACCACCCAACCAACTAACTAGACAGCCAGCCAACCAACGCTGCCAGGCAGCCAACAAACCAAACCCTACCACCCGCTCACCCACCAAGCCAGAAAACAGCCAGCCAGCCAACCAATCGACCAACCAATTAACCAACCAACGAACCAACTAACTAGACAGCCAGACAACCAACCCAACCAGGCAGCCAACAAACCAAACCCTACCACCCGCTCACCCACCAAGCCAGAAACAGCCAGCCAGCCAACCTATCGACCAACCAATTAACCAACCAACCAACCAACTAAGTAGACAGCCAGCCAACCAACCCTGCCAGGCAGCCAACACACCAAACCCTACCACCCGCTCACCCACCAAGCCAGAAACAGCGAGCCAGCCAACCTATCGACCAACCAATTAACCAACAAACCAACCAACTAACTAGACAGCCAGCCAACCAACCCTGCCAGGCATCGCACAAACCAAACCCTAACACCCCGCTCACCCACCAAACAAGAAACAGCCAGTCAGCCACTCCTATCGACCAACCAATTAACCAACCAACCAACCAACTAACTAGTTAGCCAGCCAACCAACCCTGCCAGGCAGCCAACAAACCAAACCCTACCACCCGAACACCCACCAAGCCAGAAACAGCCAGCCAGCCAACCTATCGAACAAACAATTAACCAACCAACTAAC
The DNA here is from genome assembly GCF_026930045.1 of Uloborus diversus. Classification (NCBI taxonomy): domain Eukaryota; kingdom Metazoa; phylum Arthropoda; class Arachnida; order Araneae; family Uloboridae; genus Uloborus; species Uloborus diversus. The sequence goes on from NC_072736.1 coordinate 82,774,052, forward strand.
TAGACATCCAGCCAACCAACAATGCCAGGCATCGCACAAATCAAACCCTACCACCCGCTCACCCACCGAACCAGAAACAGCCAGCCAGCCACCCTATCGACCAAACAATTAACCAACCAACCCAACCAACTAACTAGACAGCCAGTCACCCAACCCTGCCAGGCAGCCAGCTAACCAAACCGTACCACCCGCTCACCCACCAAGCCAGAAACAGCCAGCCAGCCAACCTATCGACCAATAAATTAACCAACCAACCAACCAACCAACTAACTAGACAGCCAGGCAGCCAACAAACCAAACCTAACCACCCGCTCACCCACCAAGCCAGAAACAGCCAGCCAGCCAACCTATCGACCAACCAATTAACCAACCAACCAACCAACTAAGTAGAGAGCCAGCCAACCAACCCTGCCAGGCAGCCAACACACCCAAACCCTACCACCCGCTCACCCACCAAGCCAGAAACAGCCAGCCAGCCAACCTATCGACCAACCAATTAACCAACCAACCAACCAACTAAGTAGAGAGCCAGCCAACCAACCCTGCCAGGCAGCCAACACACCAAACCCTACCACCCGCTCACCCCACCAAGCCAGAAACAGCGAGCCAGCCAACCTATCGACCAACCAATTAACAACAAACCAACCAACTAACTAGACAGCCAGCCAACCAACCCTGCCAGGCATCGCACAAACCAAACCCTAATTTCGAAGAAGACCCTAGTTTAAAAAACTTAAACGGGAAAACTAAAAACCTTACCACTTCCTGACATTACAAAAAAAATCTGGGCTGCTTTTAAAACTTTAATATTAAATATTTCCGGGGGAAAGTTTTAAACTTCATGCCTTTGGTCAATGTCTTTAAAGATGGTCTTAAATTACGTTTTATTAGAGACTTCAATTCCGAAAAAATTCGGAGAACATCAATGAAGATCCCCTAACACTGCATGTTTGAAGCTTTATTATCGAAAAATTGAGGGACAGCTCCCGATGCATCCCTTCCCTTAATGCTATCAAAGATGGTAAACAAGAGCAGTTTTAGGACTCCAATTTCGAACAATTTCTGGTGGAAAGTTCCGAACCCCTTTGCTTTTTCCAATGTCATAAAAGATGACCTACAATTGCGTTTTCAGGACTTCACCTTCGAAAAATTTCCGGAGAAGTTCCTACATCGTAACATTCCTGGGGAAAAGTTCTGAACTACATGTCTTTTGCTATGTCTTGAAAGATGTCCTCAATTGCGCTTTTAGGGGACTTCAATTCCAATTTTTTTCCGGGTGAAAGCCCCCGAAACCTCTTGCTTTGCATCATTTTAGATTTCTGAAATTGTATTTCTGCTGTCTAATATCAAAACGCAACAAGAGAGAATTTCTGAATCTGATCCTTTTCCTTCAAGTCACCAAAGATGGCAAACAATTCTATTTTTGAAAATATACCCTGAAAATTTCCAAATTTTTTCGGAGAGGGTCCTTTAAACACCTCATATTTCTATTAAATACCAAAGAACGTCTGAAAAATGCGTTCTGAACAAAAATATTTGGTAGAGAGCCCAAAAACACTCTTACTTATGCAAGGATATTAAACTTTTTAAAATTTTATTTTCGTTAGTCTCTCCCCCCCCCCCCACATGCATTAGTCATTCGCCACTCCTAAAAAGAGTCGTCTGGATCCGCCACTGCTTCAATTCCGACTCCTTTGCCCCAAAATCAGTCAGGGCTCCACAAGCAAGGGGCCGGGTTGCGCCGGACTTAGAGGGAAAGTGACTGACTCCGATTTCGACTTTTGAATCTGACTCCGACTCTTTTGCATCACCAAAATCAGTCCGACTCCGACTCCGCTAGCAGTGGGAGAGTTGATGAGGACTAGGAGGGAAAATGGCAGACTCCGGATCCAACTTCAGTAAATTTAAAACATTCGCGCACCGACTCCGACTCCACACATGCAATGACGGAGTTGCGGACTTGAAGCGAAAATGGCTTACTCCGATTCCGACCTTTGTAATCTTAAGGCCTCTTCGAGTAACCGACTCCGACTCTTTTAACTCAAAATCCATCCTACACTAGCAATGAGATAGTTGTGGCCTTAAAGGAAAAATTATAGACTCTGAATCCGATTTTTGTAAATTTTAAGCCTTTAGAGTATCAACTTCAAATCCTTTATCCCCAAAATCAGTTCGACTCCGACTCCACAAGATGGGAAAGTTGTGAACTTGGAGGTAAAAACGACTCCCAACTCCAGACATTTGTAAATTTAAAACTTTTGAATGACGACTCCATCTCCTATACCAGGGGTGCCCCACCCACCCTAAGAACCAATTGTGAAAATCCCCCCTCCCCAAAGGCAAGAGAACCCGAAAGTGAAAAATAATATTTAAAACATCCCCTCTAAAACTTTCAATGGCGCAGTCAGCGCCATGACCCCCTCCCCCCCCCCAGTGTGACTGCCTTAATTCCATCTCACAAGAGAAAATTCAAATTGAATTGAAAACAGATACAGATGTTGAATTCTCGTGAAAAACTCCTTTGGAATAAACGAAACCAATTTTAATTTTTTCACGATAGTAGATATCAGGGGTGCCCACACTCCCTATGGAGAAGGGCGCGTCCCCTAAATTTCCCGAAGCCCCCCCCAGAAATGTAAGAGCCCCCCCTAAAAATGAAAAAATACCCCTCAACTCCTTCCAAAAAATTTCAATGGCGCATTCTGCGCCATGCCCCCCCCCCCTTTCTTAGGTGAGCACCAATGATTTTACCCCAAAATCAGCCTGACCTCCGATCCGACTCCGTAGCCCTGAAACAGACGGATGAATTTCTAAGAAAACAAAAGATAAGTAATTTACTAAGGTTTCCATATGTGACTGCCTTAATTCCATCTCACAAGTGAAAATTAAAATTGAACTGAAAACTGATAGGCGTTGAATTCTCGTAAAAAGTTCCTTTGCAATAAACGAAACCAATTTTAAATTGTTCACAATAGTAGATATCAGGGATATGCCCACACCACCTATGGACAAGGGCGCATCCTCTTAAATTTCGCGAAGACTTCCCCCCGAAATGCATCAAGAACCCCCCGTTAAAGTGAGAAAAATACCTTCAATCCCCCCCAGAAATTTCAATGGCGCAGCCCTGACTTTACGCCAAAACCAGCCCCAAGAACAAGGGCGCATCTTCCTAAATTTCGCAAAGACCCCCCCCCCCCCTTCGAAATGCAAGAGTCCCCTTAAAATGAGAAAAATATCCCTCAAACCCCCATAAAAATTTCAATGGCGCAGTCTGCGCCATGCCTCCCCCGCTTAGGTGGGCACCCTGACTTTACCCCAAAATCAGCCCAAAGGACAAGGGCGCATCCTCTTAAATTTCCCGAAGACATCCTTCCGAAATGCAAGAACCCGCTTAAAGTAAAAAAATACCCCTCAAACCCCCCCTAAAAATTTCAATGGCGCAGTCAGCGCCATGCACCCCCCTGCTTAGGTGGGCACGCCGGATTTTACCCCAAAATCAGCCCCAAGGACAAGGGCGCATCCCCCTAACCCCACCAAAATGCAAGAACCCCCCTTAAAGTAAAAAAATACCCCCCCTTAAACCCCCCATAAAAATTTCAAAGTCGCAGTCTTCACCAGGCCCCCCGCCCCCGTTTAGGTGGGCATCCTGAATTTACCACAAAATCAGCCCTAAGGACAAGGGCGCCATCCGCCAAAATTTCGCGAAGACCCCCCCCTCGAAATGTAAGATCCCCTTAAAATAAGAAAAATACCCTTCAACCCCCCTTAAAAAATTTCAATGGCGCAGTCGGCACCATGCCCCCCACCGCCGCTTAGGTGGGCACCCCTGATTTTACCCCAAAACCAGCCCCAAGGACATGGGCACATCGCCATAATCCCCCCCCCGAAATGCAAGAACCCCCTTAAAGTGAGAAAAATATCCCTCAAACTGCCCCTCAAAATTTCAATGGCGCAGTCTGCGCTATAACCCTCCCCCCCGCGTATAGGTGGGCACCCTGACTTTACCCAAAAATCTGCCCCAAGGACAAGGGGCTCATCCTCTTAAATTCGCGAAGACTTCCCCCCGAAATGCATCAAGAGCCCCCTTAAAGTGAAAAAAATACTCTTCAACCCCCTTAAAAATTTCATATGGCGCAGTCTGTGCCATGCCCCCCCCCCAAGCTTAGATTGGCACCCCTGACTTTACCCCAAAATCAGCCCTAAGGACAAGGGCGAATTCCCCTAAATTTCGCGAAGACCCCACGAAATGAAGAGCCCCCCCTTTAAAATGAGAAAAATACCCTTCAAACACCCACTCAAAATTTTAATGTCGCAGTCCTGCAACATATGCCCCCCCCCCCCCGCCTTAGGTCCGCACCCTGACTCTACCCCAAAATCAGTCCCAAGGACAAGGCCGCATCCTCTTAAATTTCGCGAAGACTTACCCCGAAATGCATCAGGAGCCCCCTTAAAGTGAGAAAAATACTCTTCAACCCCCCCTAAAAATTTCAATGCGCAGTCTGTGCCATGCCCCCCGCCCGCTTAAATGGGCAATCCCTGACTTTAACCAAAAATCAAACCTAATGACAATCGCGCATCTCCCTAAATTTCCCGAAGATCCCCCCCCCCCAAAATGCAAGAGCCCTCTTAAAGTGAGAAAAAATATCCCTCAAACCCCCCATAAAAATTTCAATGTCACAGGCTGCGCCATGCCTCCCCTGCTTAGGTGAACACTCCCGACTTTACCACCAAAATCAGCCCCAAGGAAAAGGGCGCATCCCCTTAAATTTCGCGAAGACCCCCCTCGAAATGCAAGAGCCCCCTTAAAGTGAGAAAAATACCCCTCCAACCGTCCTAAAAAATTTGAATGGCGCAGTCAACGCCATACACCAACCGCTTAGGTGGGCACCCGTGACTTTACCCCCATAACCAGCCCAAAGGACAACGGCGCATCCCCCTAACCCCCCATAAAAATTTCAATGTCGCAGTCTTCACCAGGCCCCCGCCCCCGTTTAGGTGGGCACCCTGACTTACCACAAAATCAGCCCCTAAGGACAAGGGCGCATTCCGCCAAAATTTCGCGAAGACCCCCCCCCCCCCGAAATGCAAGATCCTCTTAAAGTAAGAAAAATACCCTTCAACCCCCTAAAAATTTCAATGGCGCAGTTTGTGCCTTGCCCCCCCCCCCCCCCCGCCCTGCTTCGATGGGCATCCCTGACTTAACATCAAAACCAGCCACAAGGACAAGGGCGCATCCCCCTAAATTCCCCCCTCCCCGGAATGCATTAGCCCCCTTAAAGTGAGAAAAATACCTCTCAACCTCCTCCCCTAAAAATTTCAATGGCGCAGTCTGCGCCATGATCCTCAATAGGTGGACACCCCTGGGATATAATAATCCGAAATTAAGGCTCAATAGCTTGCTGGCTATTACGCCTTAAAAATTGCTGGCTCGATAGCCCAGTGGCTATTACGCCTTAAAAATTGCTGGCTCAATAGCCCAGTGGCTATTACGCCTTAAAAAATTGCTGGCTCAATAGCCCTGATGCTATTACGCCGGTAATAGATGCCGGGAACATGATTGCCTGAGGCTATGCCGGCGTAATAGCTGGGGAGCTATTGAGCCAGTTACCGGCGCAATAGCCACAGCCTTTTATTTATTACTATTATCTTTTTTGGTTTCTTAAGTAGGTACTAAATGGTGAATGATGCAGTATCAAAATTAAAGTAGTTACTGTGGTGTTTTGCTGCAAGAAAATGCGTGTAATAAAAATTTTGAAACGTGTTCACGCATTGAGTAACAATGCGTATTTAAAGGTAGGATTTAAAATTTTAACAATATAACCTGACGAAACTTATTTTTAATGTACAGTAGGCGCCGCTTAATGTGATCACGGTTAATGTTATCATTCGCTTAATGTTATCAGAATCACGAAGTCCCGGAACACTTGTATGTTAACACACGTTAAAAAAGTCGGATATTGTAATCAGCTTCTTCGTTTATTGTTATCACTTCTTCATAAACTTTCAATTTTCCCCCTGATTTTGTTCCTCAATTAACAGAAATACATAGGCAAACCCTGATGAGACTAACTTTCTGTGCAGCATTTTGTGGTTTTCAATAGCAGTTCAAAATTTTTCTTGGAATGAAGCTACAAAAAGATCGTCCCCAGTGACCACAGACTCCCCCTAAGAAAACTTTCTTTTGCACCTAAACAAATTCAGTCGCTGGACATGGCATTGATGTAGGACCTCCATTGTTGCCATTGCTTTGTAAACTGAGTTAAAGAATTGTGTCGAGATTGAAAACAAGGCGAAGTTAAATTAAAATTTAAACAACAAGCAAAACCATGCTGGAAAAGTTAGAAAAGCTGAACGTGATTTGAAACTGGTTTACGAATGTCAGGGAAAACGGTCATATTTTACTTCACCTATTACTATGTGATTAAAAATTGCGTAATTTACCTTTTAACTTTTTATAATTCAGATATTTCTATTCTGTTAATTTAATAATTTATAATTTAAAACTGCGTTCAGTTGAGTCATTGTGATTTTAATTTGAGGTTGCCAAAATAAATGCACTTTAATTGGAAAAAATTCATTATTTTGTGTCTCCTGGATTCTTTTCGGTTATTGTTATCAGTCTGTTATTGTTATCAAATCATATTTGTCCCAAAGTGATCACATTAAGCGGCGCCTACTGTATGTACTAATGTTTCTTACCTACTCAGTTCTCCCCGACACTTTTCTTTTTTTTTTTTTTTGAATAAAATGAGATGTGCATTTTTAGGTAAACTACTCAGAAGAGAAACATGTTCTGAGTCAACCAAGAAAATTTTTCAGAAATGCTATGTTTTAAATATTGAATTATTGTACTGCTATATAATTCGCGTGTAATTTGTCCATCCCTACAAAGCTAATGCAGGGTTCGTACGCTCCTTCAAAACTCTTCCAATACTCCTTCATTTAGGATATTTTTTGAATGGCTCTTCAAACTCCGTTATTTTGGTTTGAACTCTTTCAAAACTCCGTCTTTCTTAGTTCAAGACTACAGTGCTGGTAAAAAAAATTGCATCACCCTCGCATTTTCACAACAGTGGGATTATGTGAGAAGTTTTGGTCAACCGAAGTTTTGGTCGAACTGAGAAGTTTTGGTCGTTAACGATGAATGTAAGTGAAGTTCTGCAAAACTTATGAAATAAACATTTAACAGCAGGAATCCAATAGTTGTTTGCGTAGATCAGGACTGTTTCCGGGCCAAGGTAAACTGCTGACCCCATGCTGATTTTTCCATTTCTGAACCTGTGTGTGAGTTTAGAGAAAAAAAATTTCTTAACCCCATCTCAATTTAAGTCTAATGGCAGGATAAAGGTTTTTAAATTGTTACTTACCGGTTTTGCCCTATGGCAGAGAGCAGAATCAGCCTGGAAAATGACGTTTGGAATTGAAATAAAGTTGTCCCGGATAGTAGGAACATACCTGCCAACTTTACTGATTTTTCCGGAAGTTTCCTCAATTTTGATCATTTCTCTCGATTATGTTTTAGATGTAAGGAACATTTGGTTGTACTAAGAAGGATAATGAGGAAGTTCTTTATTTCCTAACTAAGAATGAAAAATCGGTCATTAACCTCTACACTGGATTTTTTAATGATCTGCATTTTTTTCCAGTAGATTTTGGCAGGTATGGTAGGAAGCAATTTCTAGTTCAAAATGCCAATATACACCTGAGCGTTTACTGTTCCCTGCACAAAGCGAAGCCTACCAACTCCTCGATCAGAAATATATCTTCAAATCATCTGGGATACAGGATGCTTGACTGTGTGTTGAATGCAGTCAGGATGGTATTCCTCTCCTTTGCGGCGCGGGTGACGCAATTTTTTTAACCAACACTGTATATAGCTGTATAGTCTTCCTCTATGACAGTAACTTGAAATATTTCGATCGAGAACTTATCTTCATCACAAGGGCCATTTTAATGTAGTAATTTCGTACATTTTTTTCCTCACAAAGATGTGATTTACAAATTGATCATCGAAACTATAAAAGTTGCAGGTGAAAATATTATTAGATGACTAAGACATTTCATAAATGAAATAAACCATGCTCAAATGGTGCTTGGCTATTTTTTTAAGTTAAATGATTATTGCTTTTCCCTCCACCCTACTCTCAGTGGCAAAAGTCAGTTTGTCTAATTATTATTTAAATATTTAAAAATGCATAAGCAGATGTACAATATTAAGTGATTGTGTTAAAAAACAATCGTTTAGCAAATTGCAGTTATGATATTGTAAAATGAGTCATCCACAAGAGATGACTTGAGAGCCTTGAGGGGGAGACAGGTTCATGAAATTGTGACAAGTGGAAGAGAGAAGGTGACAGAAAGTAACATGCAGTTATTTTAGCAATATGTTTTTAAAAATATGACATTTGACAAGAAGAGGAGTAAGATAGTGTGTGACACTTTGTGATAAAGGTGAAGGGGGTCAAACATGTTGATTACTCCGTCAAAATCTTATTTCACTCCTTCAAAAACTCCTTCATTTTATTTCTGAAATTGAGTACAAACCCTGTAATGTGACCATTTATTTATTTTTTTTACTAGCTGCATTGCATGGTCTACCTTGAAAATTAAAATTATGTCAAGTGAAGCATGTGCAACAATGGGGTTTCAAGGAAAAAGAGGTGTCAACTTTCTGATTGGTTTTATTCATGCTAATTTAAAATAAAATTGCGCATACATACGATAAATTTCCAATATGAAAATAGAGTTCCATTAGGCTTAACAGTGCTTTTGAATTTTTTCCTTTTTTTTTTTTTTTCAAATTTGAACGAATCCAATGACGTGGGCTTTCGAATGGCGCCAATATCAAACTGGTTGAATAATTATTTCGGGTACAAAGAACCATTTAATGCCATTTTCGGGCCCTAAAATTGAAATTCAAACGGTTCGGTTCTGTTTTGGCATCTAAAAACCCCCCACGTTTCTTTTTGGGTGCCCAAGTACCCCTGATAAATTTGGTCCAGATACGACGAAAACTGGATTTGTACAGGCATTATATCAGGGGTGATTGTGTTCCGGTATTTTACCGGATTTTCGGTATTTTCATCTTGATTTCCGGTATCTTCATCTTCGAAAATATCGGCACTCGTATATTTTCAGAAAAACCCACTTTTGTTAAATTTAGGTTGATGTTGAATGAAACGCCGAAAGTCCAAATCGAAGACGTTTCATTAGGTATAAAGCGTTTAAGCTATCGTCATATTTTGCAATCTCTAATTATTGAAGAACAGCTGGGGTGGAAGATGAAATAAAGGCTAGATAAGAAGAGGAAAGGGGGTTACTTGATATTTTTCCCATTAATATTTTCTTTTGAAGATGTCTAATAGCGTTTCAATGTTGCATATCTTAATATGCAGATGATGTAACTAGGGGTGCCCATTCCCCCCCCCCCCCCCTCCCTACTACGATGGCACCCCTCAATTTTACCAAGCCCCCTTTTCCCTCAAGAATTGCCACCCACTAATAAAAAGATTTAAATTCTTCTAAATTAATTTCTCGAAAAGTTTCTGTATTATAATCTGCCTCATGACCCCCCCCCCCCCCACCCCGACACAAACACATGAAAATCCTTGCTGTAGCTATATTATTAGAATAAATTGCTAAAATATTTATTCACCAAAATGGCCTATGGCTTTTCTCTGTTGCAGATGCTTATGTAATAGGATTTGCAGCCCCCCCCCCCCATTAAATGTTTAATTTAATGACCTATATATATATATATATATCGATATTTGGAGAGCGATATATCGTGGTATTAAACTTCGGATATCGCATAGTCCTATTGCACAGTAATCATAATACATGCTGCCCCTTTCACCCCAAACTTATTTAATTCTAAAACCTTTATGCACTTTTAGTAAATGAATGTAATTAATGGTTAAGGATTCAGATGCAGTGGAGGAAAATAAAACATTCTTTGAAAAATTTTAAGAAATGAGAAAAATTAAAAGAATTTAATTCCCTCCATGCACATGGACGTATTAAGTCCAATTAAAACTTTGAGTTTTAGCCCCAACAAATAATTATGTAAATAAATAATGTGTGCATATACATAATGTATGTATGTATGCCCATCAAAACACTCGTTCTTCTTGGAAAAAAAGTTCAGGTATTTTTTCATGGAGTCACAATTACCCCTGATTATATAAACATACACATATATTCTTTGTTTTATTTAATATTCCCTGAAAGACAGGACATTAAATAATTTGGAGAAACTACATTATGTAGCCTATTTTTTACAATTAGTGTTTATAACAGGAAAGAGCAGAAAAGAAAAAAATGCATTTAATGAAGGGTAATGTAGTATTTAAAAGGGAATTCTCGTCAGTTTTTCAAGTCATCAACATTGCTTTAAGGACTACAATTTGCATGTACATTTTTCATTAGTTCACTTGACATTTCATTAGCAAAAATACCTTTTCTACCACTATTGGACTTGGAGCAAACATGTAATGTATTTTCAATAGTATTACAAAAGTTCGCATCTATCATCGCAAATTATCAGTCTCCTCCTATGCATTTGAGTATGTATTTTCATGGATCAATCAGGACTCAAATCGGGTCTGTTTTGTGTGGCCCTCACAAACTTCCAAAAATTTGCATCATAAAATTGCCCTTTTCACAAAATTCTTTTACCACAAAATTTTTATGTGAGCACTAGGGTGGTCACAAGGTCCATGGGGAAAAACTTTTTTCAACTAATCTTTTGCGGCACCCCTCTAAAATATGCCAACAGACTAGAAAATGATTCGGAAAGTTTCAAGTCATTTCAATGAACCATGGTCATGGAATGGGTTAATAAAATTAACAATTAAATTTCAAGGTTTGAGTAAGCATATAATTGTGGATTGTAGTCACTTTAAACATTCAAATAATGCAGGTTTTTGAGGATTTCTTTGATTCAAGTTCAAGAGCGTAAACCACATTGCTAAGGTTTAGCCTTGAATTTAGTTTAACTTTTATTATCAAAATTAACTTTATTATTGCTATTATTTTTTATTGTTTTTAGCATCTGCTAAAAGGCAGATTTCAATTAATTTTTAATTTTCTCACTGTTTATAATCTATTTTCTTCATTAAAATATACAATCATGTTGTGAATATGCCTAAGTCAGACGCAGAAAGAACAAGAGCTTGGTGTGAGAAAAAAGTACGGGTGAAATGGCAGTTTGGAAAGAAATAAAGGAGATAAGATAAAAGTTTTTCTTCTGTCTTGGATCTTTACAGCACACTTTTTTTGTCACACAAGCGGAACTTTTTTTTTTCCAAAAAGCTATCAAGAAATGTATTCTTTACGAAAATAATATCCATTGCAAGGACTGTATTTTCAAGAAAACTTCTTCCAGGAACTTTTTGACTTTCATTTCTGCCACAGTACTTCCAATATTATTATTATTATTATTTAGCAAGTAACATATAAAAGCCTATTTTTCCTGGGACTACATTTAAGAGTGTGCTTTTTGAATTTTTCCGTGAGCTTTATGTTGAGAAAGGCAAAGTTGCATTGGGAAGGAATTCCTATCTACAAAGTCATGTCAGCTCATTTCAAGCATAGTCATGATTAATTACGATGCAGACACTAACGGAGCGAATTTTTTTGTCTGCAACAGAGGAGTGTCTGCAGGACAGGGGTTTAATAATGTTATTTGCCTTGTAATCAGGGATAAAAAATTGTCCGCTTAACAGGGGTGTCCGTTAGGAGGGGTTTTACTGTACTTACTAGACCATCCCCAGTAAGAGAACCTCATTTTTAACTAACTAGAATATGAAAAAGATCATTATTTCTTATGTCAAATTTTATTTAAAAATTCAAAAAAATATGATCCCATTTAGATCCCAACTTGAAATTTCATACAAACAAAGATAAAATGCACACAAATTTTTGGGAATTTCTTTTAAAAAATTCATTAAAAGTTTCCTCAGAAATTTTAAATTTAAGTTTCATTTTTTAAAAATAAAAATTTTTATGAAATTAGTCATGTTGCATATCATATTAAACAGCAACTAATCTACTTTAAAATGCTTTTTACAGAAATTTTTTATCTATATTTGGTGCTGAGTTATCGTCCATTTTATGTTCAAGCATCCATGAAAAAAAAAAGGTTTTTTCTAAAAGTCTAAGTCTTGTAAATAAAAAAATGAAAGGGATAAAAATCTAAAATATGTGGACTTTTGATTACCTTGAAGAGTACAATTGATGAGCCCAATTTCAAAGAAATACAAAAAGGTGTCGCATTACATAAATTTTATTTTTGAGGTACAAGCGGGGCAAGGCAGCTAGTTAATAAATAAAAACATTTAAGCAAATGAATTCAAACTAAAAACATTTGAGCAAATGAATTCCTAATTAAAGTAGAAATATTGAAGCAGTTAAAAACAACAATCACTTGTTTAAAAAATAATCTTTTTTGGCTTGAAATGACAAAAAAAGCACTATTTGAACCATGATTTGACCCTGAAAATTTTGGAATTGAACTAAACTTAAATTATTTCTTTTTATGCACAGCAGAAAGTTTACTCCTTCAGCTTTATAATGAGCCGTGTTTGATCGTTCTACTAATTTAAATAAATTTTTTGGAACTTTTAGAAAACGGATTAAAAATGCCAAATTTTACTCATACGCTGTAGCTATATCTCAGGAATCAAGTTTTTCAAAGGAAAAATATAACACTTTAGGAGTTCAGAATATTGGAAAATGTTACCTATCAAATTTTATCAAAATCAACAAAAGGCACAGCCCATTTGTTGATTTAATATGAAGTAACCCACAAGCAACCAATAAATTCAATGAAATCACTAATTGTATCATTTTGTATGTTTGTCATTGTAAATAACTTACATATACATTTCAGGTTTTCAATGCCAAATTTTCTTCTACTGTGTGTACTAGAGCTCAATTTTTTGAAAATCCTCATGATGCAGTTCAAGATATATCGGATGGTGCCAAGCTTTTAGTTGGAGGTAACTCTCAATTACATTTTGTTTCTACCGAATATACCATGGGTGCAAGACCTTCCGTCTCAGGACGGATTTCCGTCTTGGACAAAATTTCTGAGACGGAGGTCGGGACGGAAAGAAATTCTATTGCTTTCCTTCAGTTTTTACTAAAAAAAGAAAAATTGAGTGTTCGAAAAATATGCTTTAATTGCAGGATCTTTCCATAACCACGAATTTACATGGACATTCTCTTGATTTTCCGCCATGAGCTTATTTTGTTTACAACGTGCTTTTGGAGGTGTGTGTCCTTTCGTTTTTTTTCTCATTTGCCAGTTCATTAATCGCCCAACCCTTCCCCCACCTTTCATTCTTTTCTGGTTTGTTCCCGCTATCTTGGGGAGACTTTCCGATCAAAACTGGTTTATGTTGCAAAAGTGAAAATCTTATGTCAAATGCGATTTTATTGCTGCAATAAAAAGATTTAAGATTGGCAGAAAAACTAATGGCTTGGAGCCCCGATTGCTTTTACGCCTAAAATTGTGTTTTTGGAACTTCAATTTCGAAATATTGCCGAAGGAGAGTTCTTGAACTCCGTCCCTTCGATAATGCATTCAAAAAGCATGTAAATGTTATGAAAGAGGGAGTACAATTTCATTTTTAAAGCTTCAATTTCGGGGAGAGCCAGCTATAATATTTTTGAAGATCACCCAATATTGTGATTTTGGTACCCCGAACATCCCCTTTCCCTGAACTTTACCAAAATGGCCTATCATTGCGCTTTTTAGACTTCAATTTTAAAAAATTGAAGTTTTTGAATTCCGGGAGAGCCCCCAGACCCCCAATTATTGGTGTTTTTTGGAACTACGATATCAAAACTCTTAAAAGTCAAAAGTGAAAAATTCAAAGTAAACACAGATTCCAAAACTGCCATACTCAAAATCTACAACATTTATAATCGTAAATTTTTCCTTAAGCACGCATGTGTGTATGGGGGGGGGGGACTCAAAATATTTTCCGTCTTGAACACATCCCCAAACTTGCACCCATGGAATATACTGTTTATAAGATAAATAAGTACCTTTGTACTGAAAAGTAAAGTAAGAAATAACAAAACCAAAAGCAAAAATTGCAGATTATTGCAGACACGTGTTTCGACTTGATGAAATGAGCTTATGGAAGAAAAGACATCGAATAAAAGCATTATGTCGGATGTCTTTTCATCCACAAGGCTCATTTCTTTTGCATTGAAAAAGGCGTTCCTTGTAATGCCCAAACAGTGGCGCTGACTCCATGGAGCCTGAGGGGGCAGAGCCCCCCCCAATAAATCAAGAAAATTATTAGTTATATTATGCTTTATAAACTCACAAATTTATCTTTTATGTTCCTTGTTTGAAGATGCAAGATGGTTTACCTCGTAAAATACATTCAGTAATGAGTTAAAACAAATAATTACTACGGTAGAAGCAGGTTAACTGAAAACAAGTGTTGTGAATAATGATAGTGTTGCGGTGCTGCAAGCACACTTAGAATTTGTCCTAGTGCGCGAACTTATGGGTCAAGTCTGTTGCCGGTGGGCAGCGCTTCGGCACGCTCATCTAAGTGTTGCTGATCTGGAAAAAATATATGAGGGTTTCATTTGTATATAAAATGGGAGGCGTGATAGTTTTGAATACTTTTAGAAATTGTGTTTAAAAGAAAATCTTCACAAAATCGATTCACCTTCGCTTCCTTGGAATCAATGTATACCAAACAAGTATGAAAACAATGAAGCCAGCTGATCGCACACTTTCAAAATCCTAAAGGAAGAGTACTACAAGGCACTTTATATTGAGGTTTGTGAAATGGTGCAATCTTGCATTATTGGATGATTTAAATCAACTGGACTCACACAGGTCATTGCAGTTGAACAAGAGTGCTTGCTTTTATTAAACAAAAGTGAAACAAATTTTGAAAAAGTGACTGAGTTTTCAAATATGACCTGGACATTGGGAGACTGTGTTTACACTTAAATATGTTAGTCAATATCACTAATGGAAAAAGAACTGGTCTTAAAATACATGCGCAAATTAAATTACCTTTTTACTAGAGACGTACCGAGTAGTTGCAAAAAATTGAATATTGTCCAAGACATATATACTAAAATTTATTTTAAAAAAAAAGAGCAAGCATTATATTCTGCAATCATTTACAATTAAAATTTATAAGTCAAATTTAAATTTTGAGAATAATGAAGTTTGTAATGCTTTAATGGAATAAATCTTCATTTTAATGTCCCCAAAGTTTATAAAACTTATTTATTAAAAATTACGCAAAAAAGGTAAGTATAGAAAATATGGAATTTTTATATTAAAAATGGATTTTTGCTACAAACAAAAATTAGTTATAAAAAATGTAAAAATACCTTTGCTTAAAAAATAAAAGGTAATAAAACAACGCTAAAAGTACAATGCAGAAACTCTGCAGACACGTGTTTTGGCGTTACAAGGAATTCCTTTTTCAATGCGCAAAATGGGAGCTCGTGGATTTAAAGGCAGCCGACAAAAGTCAGATTTTTTTGCCGTGTGTCTTTACATTCTTTAGCTCACATGTTATACACTGAAACAAGTTCCTTGTAACGGGGGGGGGGGGGGGGGGGGGGGGGCAGAAACACGTGTCTGCAGTGTTCCTGCACATTTGTTTTATTAGCTTTTAAAAATTATTTATGTTTGGCGGACTATAACTATAATTGAGTGGTATAAAGTGAAACTCCTCCTAACGGACACCCCTCTTATGCGGACAATTTTTAATTCCCCAGTTCCAATGCAAACAACATTATTAAGCCCCTGTCCAGCGGACATCTCTCTATTGCGGACAAAAAAAATTGTTCTATTAGTGTCTGCATTAGAGGGATTTCACTGTTATTTGTTTTAATTCCAACTTGAGTAATCATACCTTTTATTTATTTATTTTTAATTTTTAAAATAATTTTTTTGTAAAATTTTTGACACAAACAAAATTGTTTATATAACGCGTAATTAAATTTCAGCAAGAATTTAGTTTTAAAAACTATTATATGGACAAGGAGGTTTATACTACTATTCCAATAAGTTCAAAATTCATCACATGTGTGTCGGTGGTTCTTCTTAAAACATAATTAGTACTTGGTAACTCGACCGAGTAGTGAAAGGCCGAGTACTCGGTAACTCGGTACTCGGCCGAGTAATGAAAGGCCGAGTACTCGGCTACTCGGCCAAAGTGCTACTCGGTACGTCTCTACTTTTTACAAAAATACTGTGAGTGTTTGTATTTATTTTTTCCATTTTTCAAAGCCAAAAAAATATCTGTCAGGCTTGCCGAGTTTTCGAGGTTCTAATGTTGATGATTATATGACTTTAAAAAATACTTGGAAAAAACTTTAAAACTCACTATTTTGCTCTCTAATCTTATATTCCCGCGGCAAGATCCCCCAGTTTGACCCCCCTCCCCCGATTTTTTTTTTTTAAGTCAGCGTCTCTGAGAATGCCCTTCCATTCAAGTCAAGTTTATCACCTTATATTGATGCCTAGCTACGGCAGTGCAACCTCCCCATAAAATAGAACAAAAAAAAATCTTTTTCTAATACAAGTGACATGATTTAGTTGAACCTTAAAATTTGTATATTCAATTTTTAGATGGTTTTATTTCGAAAATGCCACGTCACATACTGTTTGTTAAAATTATACATATCAGAAAATATGGCATTTTCAAGGTACAAAAATCTGACCTTTATTTGGGGTGGGGGGACCTTCGAGGGATTACATAACCCCGGCCCCCTCAATAATTTTTGCGAGTCGGCGCCCCTGTGCCCAAACATGTGACTGCAGTAATCTGCAGTTTGTACTTTTGACGTTGTTATTTCTTACTTTGTACTTATGTATAATTGATTTGCATATATTCGGAGGTGTCCACTAAAAGAATGTCATGGCACAGATTGTGGCATTGAAATTTTTAGGGTAATTGTTTTTAAGAGTACAGTGGAGCTTCGCGAATCCAAAATCCACTTTGCTTATTCTTTTGCAGTAAAGCAATTTTTGTTGACATAAAACTACCATATTTTTAGACCATGAACTGCTGATGATTAATTTTAACCTGTTAAACCTTGACCATGGAATAGACCGTAAAATATTCACCCACCTAATGACCAATGTACCAAAATGTAGTAATTGGGGGGAAATTAAGAACTAACAAGCACTTTTTTCAATGAATTTTTCCTTTTTTTTAACATTTTTTTTAACTTTGAATGTACTTTCCGCACTTATTTTTTTCTTCCTATAATCCATATCACAATTAATTGCCCAATTTGTTTTTTAGCTCGTAAGCTGCGTGTAATACGTCTTATCATGACTTGCAGCATGTTTAGTTTCAAGTTTGTTTTTCATCTTCTGTGTTTGCAACCTTTTTGCCTTGTCAAGCCTACAATTGTTTTGTTTAAAAAGTTTACTCTGATGATTTGGTTACAATAGTATGCATTGTAAAAAAGCAGTTGAAAACTTTGTACTATGGAACGAGTAAAACAACAACAATGTGCGTAAAGTACAAATAAAGTAATAAAATAGAGTTAAAAACTCAGCAAACAGCTGTTTTGGGGCTGTCAAATGCTAGCCCCTTCATCAGTGCATAAAAGAAGAACAAAAAGTCCACACAATGTAGACCGAACGACAAAGGAACAAAAACCAAAGGAAGCAAAGTAAATAGACATGGAAACTGGAAACACATGCGTCACAGAACAGCAACGACACCTATAGTGCGGAAAAACGTCAAAAACAGAAAAAAGTTTTTCAAAATAATATTTCCAAACACCAGGGAATGGGAGTACTCGACAAATCATCAACATTGAAGCAGAATTTTTCCAAATGTAGTAGGATTCCCAAAAATCAATTTTTAACTCTATTTTATTACTTTATTTGTACTTTATGCACGTTGTTGTCATTTTACTCAATAGTATGCATAGTTTTAAAAATAATATCCAGTGTAGGGCAATTAAATGAAAAGTGCTCTTGATACACCAAAAATTTTTTTTTTTCACACAATATAGAAACATCTTGTTTTTTGACAAAAAAATATCTGTTCTGTTCAATTCCAGCATCAATTTTGTGTTTAAAATATTTTTGTATCAGATTCTAACCTCATTTGATAACATTTAGACGAAGTAAAAAAAAAGAAACATTTTTAGTGAAATAAATATAAAATCCATTTTTTTACTTAATCATCATTTTTTTCTTTTTTGAAAAAATTATTAAATATCATGAACACAGATGCTTTACTGTAATTATGAGTTAAACTTTTTTAATAAATATTTTTGATAAGTTTTTAACTCCCCAAAATAGGCAGGTCACTTTTTGTTGATCACACACGTAACGCAAAAAGAACAAAAGTTTTTCTCCAAGGTTAAATTGGGGAACTAGAAGAAAAATATCTCATATCATAAATTAACTTGATGCATAATACCTGTAACCAGACTTTCATCCTCAAACATTAAGCAGAAAATTTTTAACGAGACTTTTTGAAAGATGTCACACACATAATGTTCCTGAATGGTTTTCATTACAAGTTGGGTTTTTGCATACTTTACATAATTCAAGTAAAAATATTGTGTGCTGGCACTGAATCCAAGATTCAATGAATGTTAAAAAAATAATGATATTGATTAAATAAATAAATAAAAAATTAAGAATTGTTTTCATACCTAAAAAGCAATTTAAACTAAGTGTTCACAATCTGCATACTCTAAGATAAAAAGTAAAACGTTCTAAGTACCTTAAATTGCATCTATATTTTTTGAGAATTTTTGATTTTTGAGAAAAAGTCTAAATTCTACGCACAATTTGAAACATCCCAAATCTTTTAAACCACATAAGTATAAGTTAGAAGTTCGTGATAGTTTATTAGCTTGACATTTACTGTTTTGTATACAAATAAAAATTAGTTTCATCATCATTCTTTATTTTGTGAAATTATCCTTTCAATTTAAGTATTTACTAGCTGTGTTACCCGGTGTTGTAGGATCTACTTCGAAAATAATAGTTGCATCAAGTGGCGCATTTTCAGCAATCAGGCTTAGGGTTAGGTTTCCCGTCAATGTGTACAAAAGAGCAATTTTATGCCTCAAAATTTAAGTTTGGACGTGTTTGACTTTTTTTTTAATTAAAAAAAATATGTTATCATTGTTACTGATAGGCCTCACTCATCCCGTTCTACAGATTTTCTGGAAAAAACCCCTAAGGGGTTGACCAACCCCCCCATAGGGGACGAAAGTACCCCTATGTGTATTCTTGACCATCGAAGGACGGAGTTCTGTGCCAAATTTGGCAAGGATCCGATGTAAACTGAACTTTAATATTGAAAACTCCCGTGGGGATGGGGGCTGAAAGCCCAAGAGAGGGAATCCCCATGTAAATTCCTGAGCACCAAAGAACCTCTGTGTGCAATTTGACAAAGATCCGACGTAAACTGGACTTTTGTTAGGAAATCCCCTTAAATTGTTGCACGCTGTCACACACGTAACGCTCTAATGTCACACACGTAACGCTATTAAAATATTTTTTGTTGCTATTGTACGAGCTTTAGAAATTTTTTTTTTAATTGAATACTTATTCAGTATACTTAGACACATGCACAAAAAATACTGCTCATTTACCTTTCAAAACTTCACAGGAAATTACAAAATAGTACGAGCTATAGCTAATTTTCAGATTTTCTGAGTCGCACACGTAAGGCTGTATTTAAACTTTTATAAAATTTTTTTAGAATTGTCCTACGAAAATAAAACTGTCACCTAAAACATCTTACATATCTTCTGTTCATATAGTAGAAACTGCTAAAAAATATTTTTAAAATATCATATTAGTTTTTATTGTTATTTACAACAAAATGGTGTCAAAAAGTCACACACGTAATGCTGGAATGACCTTGTAGATCTTTATTATCTGTGAAGTCGAGTCTTTTGGGAGTATACTAAGGCTTTACTTTATAGTTTCTTATCTGGAATACTACATGTTTTAGTTTTGCAGTTAAGACATGAGAATGCAACAGGTCTTGCCTCATTTTTACACATTATTCCGTCATGCTGATTGCAGCAATCAAATATAATCACATTTATTCTAAAAAATATATTTATATTTGCTTTATAGGCTTGTATTATGTACTACTGAAGAAATAACAAGAAATATCATAAATTGAAAACAGATGCCAAAAGATTGCTGCACAGTTACATGAAAACGGTAATGCTAGGCATGACATGGGACATCAAAATCACATGTGGCAACAATTAAAGATCCATTTTCTTTTAAAATTATTACTTGGATTATATTTCATTTAGTTTTTGTAGTTTCCTTTTCTGGTAAATTTAGCTCATAGATTATTTAACAAATAACGTGTCAAAACTGTAATTTTTAATTCAATGTTTCTTAAGGTTTTGGCTTGTGCGGAATTCCAGAAAATCTTATTAGTGCCATTGTTAACAAAGGTGTGAAAGATCTTACAGTAGTCAGCAATAATGCTGGAGTCGATGATTTTGGGCTGGGATTGTTACTTCAAACTAAACAGGTAACATTTTTTTTAATTGATATTTTTTTATTAGTAGTAGTAGTATTTGTATAAAATGAAATTGAGATATATTTTTTAATGCAGTTGAGTCTCGACTTATGCGAGATAACTTTAATTGTTCTTGTAGCCTTTAAAATAAATTAATCTGTGAAACACCCAGAAAAATGCTTCAGTTTTATTTCTTATGAAGTGTCTAAACTGTATTGTCCGCATGAGGAGTAGAACGCTTCATGAAACCTGTATCTTGTCAAGTCTTTTACCATATCTTGTAACTACGTGAATTTTTGTATTAGCCATGGTATGAGTATTCTTAACAATAAAATACAATGTTCCCACCCTAAAACTTGCACATTTTTTTACAAACGGAGAACAAATAACTTCAAAATCGATCGATTTGAATTCATTAATAACAAGTTCTTCTTGGGTTTAAATAAAGAGTAAGGATATTTTATTTCTTTTTGCTCTTATAAGAAAATATTTTAATAAAATCTGACTGAAAATGTTTATCTTGTTCATTTTGGATCAACGGAGCATTTTTTTTTTTTTTTTTTCAAACAACATGGTGGCGCAAAGAAAGCAAAATATATGTTCGCTATTGAAAATAGAAACGGGAAAATTATTTTGCTTTCAGCAAAATGTTTTAAAATTAAGGAATATAAGAATCAGTGACTTGAATTTAGAATAGTGGTTTTTAACCTGTGGGTCCCAAGGAGTGACCGGACTTTTTTTAGTGTTTTGTAGTGTAGCGCACTACTACTACTTATTATTATTATTTTTTAAGTAGAGAAGCTAGTAGTTCAATACACACACAAAAAAAAAAGGAGTTGGTAGCAATTTGTGGAAACTACTTAGAAATTAATTTTAAAAGAAAAACATTTTATCTTCAGCCTAAGAATTCATTATCAGCGTTTGTACAGATCTAGGCCCCTAGCTAGAAGTTCAAAAATTATTAATTAGATCCTACAAAATATTAGTTTATATAAAATTAGTTCCAATATAGAAAATTAATACTTTTCTCCTCCATTTAAAAGATGTTTTCCTCATGCAATCAATTTTATGTATGTGTATGCCAATGTAAAATTTAAATCAAATTATGACTGATTCTTTACATTTTTCGAATAGCCGAATTGTAAACATTTAAATTTTTCAATTTTTTCTTCCTTTCTTACAGCATATTTCAGTAAAAATGGTTTAAAAAAGAAAAGAAAGGAAGAAATGATAGTTCTAAGTACTATGACATGTTCAAATGAGCTAATTTATTAATTTGAGCAAATTTTCGTTTAATCCTCAAATGATGTGTGTGTTTGCTTTTTTATTTTTTTTAAAAATAGCAACAACATTTCAAAAGTAGTTTGTAGTTGCTTCATTAAAAAAGAAGTAGTTGTAGTTATAATTAGCTACATTTGTAACAAACTAATTGTAGTTGCAGTTCGCTACAAAAAACAAAAAAAATGTAGCTTTTCCAACCACTGGTCCCAACATTATTTCTATTTTAAAATTTGGACTCAGTTTTTAGTCTATGAAATAATAATAATAATAGCATCATTTTTATTTCCTTTGTAGCAATTAGGCCCAAGACTAGGATTTCTCAAGAAAATTCGTTCTAAGGAATTTTCCATACATGGCAACAATGCCAAAAACTAAAAATTGTAATTAAAAAAATAAATGAAACGAAAATAAAGTTTAAAAAATGTTTGATGAAACTTATTAAGTAATTTATTGGGGATAAAAACGTGCACTAATTTTTCAAACTTCTTCTTTTAACAAAGTTCTTAATTTTCTACAAAATTGTACATTTTGGAAAAAGTGAACAACTATCGCTTTGTATCTTGCATTAATGTTTATTCAATAAAAATCACAATCAATGAATTAAACAGGAATTCCTTAAAAATTAAATCATACACCAAAGGAAAACTGCCAAGCCTGTCATTTCCAATTTTCCAGGGAACATAATGCAAATTTATCGAGAAATCACAAAACTCATGCTTACTTATATGTGAATACATCATTTGTTCAAAAGCAGAGGTGGTGGGCTATTGTCCCCTCCTGACCCCCCTAAATGACGAGCCTGAATAGTTTTCTTTTTTTTATTCTCGCTACATTTTACATAAGTCAAAATTGATCTAAAATCTCCTTTCACAATAAATAAAAGTATTAAGGTATTTAGCTTTACCAGATCAATCTGGTAAAGCTAACTGGTTGAAGGAACTTCAACCAGTTTTTCATCATTGAACTTCTCCAGCTTAAATTTTTTTTAACTGAGAAGGGATAGTATATATTTCAGAAATATACGGAATAACTTTTATTTTAATTACTTTTGATTTAGTTATTATTTTTTTACAGAATAAATACAAATATTACCTTAGATGCTTAGCTTTGCCAGATTGATTCAACAGTTTTTTCATCACTGATTTTCTCCAGCTTAATTTTATTTAGCTGCGAAGGGGTAAAATATATCGTAGAAACATACGTAGTAACTCTAACTTAAACCAAAATTAAAAGTAAAACTATTTGTTTATTTAATTATTGCTCCAATGGAAGGGGTTTTTCCTCTAAAATCTTCCCATTCGGCACCACCTTGGTAGCAATGCTAATTGCAGTTAATTTTATCAATTAACATATATTATTTTAAATTCTGCTTATAAGTTGACATTGAGTTCCTATTTCTTCAAAGTTCGTTACATTTTTATGTCACTTTTCGTAACTTAAAAATTATATGTATATATATCTTTTATGATTCCTCTATACAACATGTGTATGTTGAATCAGAAAATTAATATTTGATTGCAATACCTTTCAAGGTTTTGAAAATAGTTTAGAAAATGTATATTATAGTAGTAGCAATCTCTTTTTGACTTATACAACCCATTGTATTACTCACAGTATTACCACACAGCTGCATTCGCATATGTACATGCCAAAAAATATGCTGAAGCTAGTATCTTTTTCATGGAAAAAGACTTAGTATATTTCAAGCAAATGTTCCTGCGAAAGAGACAAACTATTTTATTTAGTTGTTTGTGCATGTTATGGTGGCAGTAAAAGCACAATTAAATGCAAGGATGAAATTGAGAATGAGCAATATTCAAGTGACTTTGCCAGTGACTGAAATTAGTTCCGAATTTAAATTTATTAATCATCATCATTAATGCTAGACATTCAGATATCAGTATGGTTGATGGGTAATTTGCAAGATTTTATTTTTAATTTTAAATTTACTGTTTTACTTTTACATTTAATTTTTATGATCGTGATATATTTGGTAGAAAAATGGTTAATATTTTAAAGCAGCCATGCATTAATTTACTAGAAGCCTCTCAATGTTTGTGACAAAGCTTGTAAAATTGCCTTAAAATTTCAAGGGGGCATTTTCAGCACTTTTAAATTCTAAAATCTTTCACTTATCAAAGCAATATATATCTTTTACTGCTAAAATTTAAAGCGAGAAAATGTAAAAATAAAGGAAAAAGTTGAAATTTTGAAAAATTACTTTGAAGTTGAAAAAATACTAAAATTTTCAAAAGAAACTCGAAGAAATTACAAAAATTGCTACCAGAACAACTCAACTTCAGCGGCCTCTAAAAAAAATGTGCAACTATTTTCATGGGAACATTGAATTTTCTGATATATGATACTTCTAGGCCACTGGAAAACAAATTTTCTCCTAGTTACCAACTGTGGTAAACAAAACTTGATTTCTAGGCATCTTTCAGTGTTTGTCTTGCGGTCTACTGGATGTTACTTTCTTGTTAACTGTTTTATAAATCTGTGCATCATTTCTTTTAAAGCACATTTTTTTTCTATTGATCATGGGGGAGGGGGTGTCTTTGCAATATTTAGGGGGTGCGCCCTTGCTCTAAGGGCTTGTGGGCACTCCTGTCTAATTTTCAAAACTTTCCCAAGGGGGAGAAATTCTGGACACCCTAAAATTGGGGATATTCTATACCTCACTTAAAGGGGTTCTCTGAATCACTCCCTTGTCTCCCTTCAAAAGTTAATCTAGCATACCCATGTCTTTAAGGGGCCAAAGGGCCTAAGCGTTGACCTAAGATTTATAGCGTTGCAAATATACACTGTAGAAGGGCCCTGCAGCTAAATCCCAAAATTTATAGATCAGGGCCTGCGCACACAAAACATGGCTTCATGAATCAAAGAAATGAGACATACATTAAAGAAAAAATTGACAAATGGCCTTTCTTGTCACCAACTTAAAAGTTGTTTGTACTGCAAAAGAGACCCCATGTGTGAAATAGCTTAGGACTCCATTAAGACTAAATACATCCCTGCTCAAGGAGTTTTCAAAAAGCAAAATAACGTATGATATTTCCAAATAAAGAGTTTCTATGAAACTTTGACAAACATAGCATTAAATGAACAACATGAAAAATTATTACCAAGATTTATAATAATCCAAGTGACTTATGTACCTATAACGAAAATGACCCAATTACCTATGTTTGCCGTACTTTTATATGGCAAGAAATTCATAATCTTAAATAATACATAATTAATACATAATATTAAAAAACATAATCTTTTTTTTTGTTTGAAAGCTCAATTATCTATGTTTACCAAACTTTTATGAGTATAAAAAACCATCCAAAAAACTATTCATTAAAGAAGCATTGCTTCTAACGCGAGTACATGAGCACACGCTTCCATTCTGTTGAGTTATTCTCGGTACTTGCACGGCTTTGCTCGCAGTAGAAAATTAAAAGGTCATTTGGTTCGCCTGCATATTTATAAATAATGGATGATGAATTTCTCGCCAATATGCTAGGTTAATTTGCTCGTCCATGTTATGGTAGTTCGCTCTTCCATATTGTGATAATTTGCTGGTCCATGCTGAGATAATTTACTCTTCCATGTTGTGGTAATTTGCTCAGTTAAAGATTCTTAAAATTGGAATAGAAGGAGAATAAGATCAAATTTTCAAAAAATCGCTTTGAGGCGCTTGCCCCTATGCTACAAACTAATTTTGTGCCATGTTTCATGAAAATCGGCTAAACGGTCTAGGCACTATGCGGGTAACAGACAGAGATCTGGACACACAGATTAAAACTTCATTAATAGTAAAGATTTTAAAATGATAATTAATGAATGTAAAAGAAAGTTGTGTGGTGTCCGCATAAGATTTTCAAAAATTCTTTCTGATTGTGAAAAAGTACCAGTCACTTACTTAGTGTAAGAAATAGACTAAGTTTCTCATAATTTCAGTCAGCATGCCACACGCGTCTTGCAAATTTGTGAGAGACACAATTGCACTTACTAATTATATACCACCCTTTGTTAGCTTGCCGTTTTTTTATTTTTTTTTTACATTTCAAAACAAGCTCCTTCTGTAATTTTTCTGGAAAGTGGTGTTTGTGCTATTACTTCTGAAAATTTCCTTTATGTCTCCTGAAATACATTATACCCGCAAGAGTAAAAGGCTGGGTGTATTTTTTAAAATGAAAAGGAACAAGTGTTATATTCAAGATTGCTTTGAGACTAACACATCAGTGGGAAAAAAATTAAATCCTGCGCAAGCTCACTAATGAAAAGTAATTTTAAAAAATAAGGTAGTTATTTACATTTAAGAAATAGCTATTATATTACATGCATTCATCTGAATTCCACTATGACAAAATTAGCAGTAAAACATGGTACACTTTGAGCTCTGGGAAAAATAAACAAATCCTTCCACAGTCAAAGAAATATTAAAGAAGTGCTACAACTAAAAAGCATAACCAGTAATAGATACTTATGCTTGAAATTCAATTTTGAAAATTTCATTTGTATTTTTCATCAAATTCTGTCGTGCTTGATTTTGCCTACAAATTTTTAGAATTTTTAAGCCAAAGATTTTAATTTATTTTTAACAATAAGCAATTAAAAGTAAATATCTTAAATCTTGGATGTTGTTTAAATTTGACTTAATGCAATAAAAAATATTTTTTGTTACTTAGCAATCTTATTAACTAGATAGAAATAACTGCATTTATTTTTATATTCAAATAGGGTATGACCTTAAAATATTTAGATTGTACTATATATTTATTTCTATAACGGATTTTATGCATAATTTATTCATGTATAATTTCAGCTTTTTACCACTGGAATCCCTATAGCAAAATTATTTTTATCTTGTGTATTGCAGCAACCAGGATTAGTTTTTTAAAAAAAATTTTAAAATAAACAGCATTTTGGTTTAAACTGAGTTTATTATTGTAAATGGGGCATTCCAAGGTATTTTTGACATTTATGTAGAGTCCGTAACGTGACCTTTTTTGCCATAACTTTTTTATTTACTGTTTGATTAGCATATTATTTTATTTTGATCTTTTCCTACCAAGACACCAGCTCAAATTAAAATAATTTGCAAATCAAATGGTAAATTAAAAAGTTATGGCAAAAAAAGGTCACGTTACAGACTCTACATAATGTCCAAAATACCGTGGAATGCCCCAAATGCTTTTGGTAAGGAAAACAATTTTATTTTTAAAAAGTCACGCTTTTATGAATTATTCATTAATGAATGTTTATTGTTCATATCTGAACTCAATTTCTTGATGATTAATTGAACAACTAGGAATAAAGTATCTTAATTTCATTTCCTCATAAATATAGCTTTCTATAGGGAAAAAATAAATAACTAACTCACATACATTAAGATTACACATAGCAACAATGCAGCTAGAATTACCTTCTGCTGTTTGAGCAAAATACTCCTTACATGTGTATAAACTAGTGATGTTCCGGATATCCGTATCCGCGGATATCCGAGGGGAAATACAGATCTGTATCCGTATCCGTTACTCTTTTGGCGGATCTTAAACGGATCATTTCTATTCTAAAAATATTTAAATATTTGAATAAAAGACTCTTAAATTCTGTTTAAATTAGGTTTTATTCCCTATTTAAATTTTTTGAGGTATCATTTCAGAAGCCAATTTGTATCCCCTCTCCCCCTGTTGCAAAAAGGAAGGGCAAATAAGTTTTAAAAGTGTGTATCAGTGTGTCTTTTTGTGGCATCATAGCTCCTAAACAGATAAACAGATTTTAATAGTTCATTTTTCATTCAAAAGGTGACTTGATCAAAAGTGTTCTTAGCTTGGCCTCATTTTTGTAGAACTTTTAATTACCGGAGATATTAATTAAAAACCAACTTAACGTTTTTCACAATTAGGGTAGTAAAAATTTACCCGTACGTTAAAAATGTTGGCCCTAATTGAAAGAACGAAGTTTTCTGCATTTGATATTTATTTGAACCTTCCAACTGATATAGAGTAGGAGCTATAATCTTGTTAAGTCAATTTTAAATGCAATTCTAAGCCTTTATACGCGTGATTGGTACCGATTTCATAGTCTGAATATAAGGAGAAAAAGCTCAATAATTTTTACCTGCTGTCAGTTCATATTTGTTAACAAATGTGTAGTCTGACCTGCGAAATTCATCTTAATATGAGGTCAGCTCTCTGGGACATGTTTTGGTTTTTTAATTTTTTATTTAATATTAGTTTTTGTTATTGATTTGGGGTTTCTTTTATTCTTCATTTTTGTTTTTCTGGCATCCTTCCAAAAAAGTAAGACTAAATTCTCTATTGTATTTACTGTTTGTAAAGGTGTTCCCAGCTCTGTATTTTGTTGGTTGGAGTAAGTTCGGTGGAATGGGTCAGTGCTGCATTAATGCTGAAATAAGATGCAAAAAATTATTTCTAGCCTGTCCAGCAGCAGCTTTACACTCTTGTTCCTGTATCCTACATCTACCAAGCAAGCTAGAAATAATTTTTCACATTCCATCTAAGCATCAATGCATCACTGGCCCATTCCTTCCAACTCTCCCTCAATTTTAATGGAGATTTCTTTAAACAGTAAATCATAGTCTTGATTATATTTTTACCGCAGTTGACATTTTTTGAAGAAACTGCCATTATCTGATGGGAATACCTTCCATAACAAATTTTACACTTGGATAGTTGAATTGGGTAAAAAAATTTTGAGATCTGTATCCGCGGATCTTAACACTAATGATCCATGTCTGCGGATCTACTTTTTTAACGATTCGGCACATCACTAGTATAAACTACTTTCAGGGGTCGATCCAGGTTTTATTTTTTGGGTCCCCATTTTGTGAAAAGGCAAAATATTTTTGTGAAATTTCGTTATTTTTGTGAAAAAGCAAAATATTTTTGTGAATTTTCTTTATTTTTGTAAAAAAGACCTTCTCGTGATTTTTTTCTTGGAAAAGATTATATTAAAGCATTTTTAGCTGTCGTATCGTTATAGAAAAGCCCTAGATAGGTTTCAGGGGTGATTGCAAGTTCTTGAAGAATACCTGAAAGCTGACAAGAGAAAATGCGCTGGGGGAAGGGGAAAGTAAGACCCTTAACATTTTATTCGTAATTTGACACATACATTACATTTATTGCTTTTTACAAATATACATATGCAAGGCACACTTTCTTAAGGTGAAAAGTCTCACAACAGATTTCCTGTTTGCTCCTCTCAAATACTTTAAGAGCAATGAAAATTGCACATGCTGCTGAACGTAATGATAACTCCTAATAAATACAATATGAACAGACTCAAAGATATCACATATTTTTTAACACAGAAGTGAAATACTCATTAAAGATTCCATGTATGTGTTTGAAAAACTTAAAAGTAATTAAAACCCAAAATAATACTGCACCAGCATTCAGCGTTTATTTTTTTGACTTTTGACGTTCTTACAGAGTAGGTATTTCGTTTAAAACTTTGCAATTTAATGATGTTAATAAATATATAAGAAATTTTATTTGTTTGCCTCTTAACAAGGTACAGTAAGCATCAAAAGTGCGAAAAATTCGTTTACCATGTCCGATGTAAGGAAATCAAGATCTACAAAACAAATAAAAATATAAAAACAGCATGTAAAATAATTTTATTTTAAGTAAAGTTATTTTAGAATTGAATTTTGAAACTCAACACAAATTAATACTAAATATATATTGCGTAATCAAAGTAAAATTTAGGATTAACCTGAAAACAAGCTACCAATCACAAGTGTCCTTCTCCCGTCCCCCCTCTGACGCTCTCAAGCAAAAACACCTCACGCAGCAAGCAAAAAGATAAGATGGGGAAAGGTGGAAGAGGCTCCCGCGTAGATGCGTACACATTTGCGGTTAAAAAATATTGTGAAAAGGCTGCCTTTTTATAAATTTTTGTGAAGGGGCTGCTTTTACGACGCTGAATTTTGTGAATGGGGCCGCTTTTGCCATGCGGAATTTTGTGAAGGGGTCGCAAAGCGGCCCCAATTTGGCGCTGGATCGACCCCTGACTTTAAAAGGATTGTCAATAATGTTAAAACCAAAGCCTCCGAGGGCTGTTTTTACCCCCAAAATCCTACCTTCGCTGCACCACTGATGTACTGTAAAGCTTATTATATTACTATATGTATCCAGACCTTTTTCTAAATGATTAAAGAAATAATTATAATGAGGGTTAAGACATGATTAATTTAATACCTAAATAAAATCACGTGATTAAATTACTTCAAAAAGTAGCTTTTTATAATAAACTAAATAAAGGTAAAATTAAAATCATATTTTTAATCATAATTTGCAAACATGGGAATTTTTTTCTGTACTACAAATAAATTATTTATTATAAATCAGTCATTTTCTATGAAATGAAAGTTCTTTTTAATGTCATTCAGGGCTCCCAAATGGTCCGCTTTTCCCGCCAAAGTCCGTTTTTTAGGATTAAGTCCGCTTTAGACCGCTTTTTAGCATTTTGGTCCGATTAGTCCGCTTTTATATTGTTTTTACTTAAAAATTAGATTTTAAAAGTTTTCCATTACGTTAAAAGATACTGTACACACAAACACGCGGCCGCGGCGCCTTAACCTGACTTTCCCGTATTATTTCACTTCAGATTGACGTCATTACTCCTCCTTCAATCGCTGCAGCAAGGAAATCCATTAAAAAGAGGTTTGGGTGAGGAGTTATGACGTCGAATCGCGCAGTAGGATGCTACCGATATTTCTCCGAATTTCAGCCTCACGTTTACAATAACGAATAAACTTTCCGATCTTGGATCTCAATAACTCGAATATTCCTTCATCTCAAAGTTTTCATTGGATCCCAAGCTCTTGAGACTGTTGTGTGTGGAAACTTCCCATAACTCGGGAACGTTTTAGCCGGTCCCTTGGGACTTAGAGTTGTCGCGTGTTGACTGTAATCCCTTTGCAAATGAAATCGGAAGTAATCTTGTGATGCATGCGCCATTTTTTTTTACAGGCGCATATGTTCGTAAATTTTACGCCCTTGAAAAACCTTGAAAAGTTCCTGAAAAAAAAAGTTCATTTTCCAAGTGCTTGAAAGTTTTGAAAAATTATGAAAAGTTTCTTTATTCTTGAATTTTTTCAAAAATCATTACAAGCAATCTAAAGCATACTTTAGATTGCTTGTAATTCTTTTAAAAGCATTTCATTAGTGCAATTTTCTGAACATATGTTCCACATGCAGTATCGCGAAAAATTGCTTTCGTGTTTGAGGTTTCAATCCTTTTGCATCTTGTAAATATTTTGATGTTTTTTACAATCGGAAGTTATTTTGACATGTGCTACCGTAGATTAGCTTATTTTTCGTTTAATTTCAGTAATTAACGAAGAAATTAGTTTGGAAACCATGACAACATTGAACTTACTCGGACTTCACGGAAAACTGCTTCTCGCGTTTGAAATTTAAATCCTTTTGCATCTTGTAAATAATTTGATATTTTTGACAGTAGGAAGTTATTTTAACATATACTGCTTTAGATCAGCTTATTTTTCGTTTAATTTCAATAATTAACGAAGTACTTATTTTGGAAACTATGGCAACATTGAACTTACTTGAACTTCGCGGAAAATGAGTTTTAGTGTTTGAAATTTCAATCTTTTTGCATCATGAAAATATTAAAATTATTTACCCAATCGAATGTTATTTTCTCAAATGCTACCTTAGATTAGCATGTTTTATGTTTAATTTAGTAGAAAGTAAATTAATTTATTTTATGGGAAATATGCCAAAATTTGAACTTTGTTCGTGAAAATTTGCTTATCTGAGCTTTCAATCGTTTTGCATCTAAAAAATATTTTTATATTTTTGGCAATTTGAAGTTGTTTTGACATGCTACATTAGATTAACATGTTTTAATTTTTATTTAAATAACTAAAAAATTAATAATTTTTTGTTTTTAATTCAAATTTCTAGTTTTGCAAACTTAATTTTAATTACTATTAGCTTATTTTCGGTTATTGCTGTTTTTTATATGGGGGGATATTAAATGTAAACAATTGAGTGCATAATATTTTAACTGTTTGTATTTGAAACAAATTTGAATTATAAAATTTTATAAAGTTGAATTTATGTACATCATTTCAATCTCATGATGCCTGCTAAAGAGGGGAAATATTCCCTCCATAAAAGTTCAAAGCACTCATGGCCTCGCGATCATGGAGGTTTTTTTTTTTTTAAATCTAAGTTTTATGATTTTTGAATATGAAAAGTGCAAGACTAAGCCTCATGTGATCTGCTTCTCTTTGTGATTAGGCATTTCAGATATTTTTAGGAAAACTTTCAATACCGTAAATTTTTTATCAAAGTGTCTCTTGTAGAAAAAGCAGTTTGTTTTCCTATACTTTTAATATTACTTTCTGTTATTTATATGTTAGTATTAAATGAAATCTGCATGTAATATTTATAGTGCAAATTAAGGGTAGTAACTTGAAAAATATTTTTTTACTCTTGAAAAGTGCTTAAATTTTTTCTCCCAAATGGTATGAACTTTGTGATAAGAGATTAAATTTAAAATTCAAATATAAAATAATTTTATTATAAACTCAGTTGTAGCTTTCTTTAAAATCAAAAGAATATTTTTTAGGTTTCTGTGTGAGTCATGAGGAAGCAGGGTTGGCCGGATTGGACCCAATTGGGTTGGACCCAATGGGTTTTTTTGAAAAAACCCATTTAAAAAAACCCATTATTTAGCCCACTTTTGGGTTTTTTAAAATTTTCTGAGAACTTTTTTTTTAAAAATAGTTAATTTAAATACTTTTACAATTTAAACTTCTTTTTTATTTCTTCTTCACAATAGGCAATGGACATAAAAAATGAATTTTGAACTTTAATAGTATTTCTTAACTCTTAAGGGCATTAAAAAATGCTTCAAAGATTTTAAATAAATATATTTAACCTTTTTCCTTCAACTGGTCAATAAGGAACTCAAATTATCTTGACTAAGTCCTGTCACGTCAGATTTTCTCAATATTTGCAGATTGTACAAAGGATACTACTTTAGCTAAAAGGCTCTCATGTGAATTATTTTCTGCAAACTAACACGTCACAAAACTTGAATAAATAAGGTATATTTTTTAGAAATTAACAGGTTTTACAAATGGTCGGACAGAAAACGGAATAGGATGTACAGTATTTTCATTATATTACGAAAAAGTTTAATATTTCTTACTCTGTACACAGAAATAGAAAAACAGGCAACATAAAATTCAAAGAAATGTCTTGATTAAGCTGGAATTCAGTAAAAA
This sequence comes from Uloborus diversus, assembly GCF_026930045.1. NCBI lineage: Eukaryota > Metazoa > Arthropoda > Arachnida > Araneae > Uloboridae > Uloborus > Uloborus diversus. Next base: position 82,807,142 of record NC_072736.1, read on the forward strand.
GGGATTTAAACTACTTGAGGTTCTACAGTAGTTTTGCATAACAAAATGAAATACAATAAAGTAAAATACAAAAAAAAAATGTCGAAATTAAAAACAAACAAATAAACAATAGATTTTATCTCTCAAGAAGTAACTTTGCCAATCATGGCAAAGTTCAAAAAAGCCAATCATGGCTGTTGGTAATCATGGAAACTAAAAAAAATCTGAAACTTCTCCATTCTTGAATTTTGTCATCTTTTATACCTTTCTTCAGAAAACGCTGAATTTTCCAGCTTTTTTTATCAAGACAATTTTTGTGCTTTGTCCATATACTTATGCTACAATATGCTACGAGTACCCCACCTTTCCCCTAAAAAAAGACAAAAAAACCCACATTTCTTCTAAAAAACCCAGCCTTAGTTGGGTTTTTTGGGTTTTATTTAAAAAAAAACAAAAAACCCTGGGTCCATGGGCTTTTTTAAAAAAACCCGGGTTTTTGCCAACCCTGTGAGGAAGTGCAAATTTCTCAGCAAATAGATGAAACTGATGAAGATGGGAACAAAATTAGAGACTGGGGAAAACAAAAAGAGAATAACTTTTTTTTTCTTTGATGTATGATAACGCTATTAAGAAGCATTGCAAGGCAGAAAAACATAAAAATAATTTTAAACTAAATAAAGATGAAGCGCAGCTTCATCTATCCTTCAGTGAGACTACCAGCATCCCTGGTTCAAGTCAAAATGTATCATTATGCCTATTTAGTTCTAAAGAGACTGCCTTAAGTGCTGAACTAAGTGCTCCCCCCTCCCCCATCCAAATATTTGAGTAAATAATATTATTCAATGGATAAAAAGATCAGTTTCACAGGTGATAAAAGAATTGTATATCTCATTATTATAGTTAATTTACGAATTATCTTCATGAATTTAGCCCAGCTGGCAACTAATTTGCCTTTTGGTGCTTCCCTGGGTTTAACTATGAGTGGTACTCCCAAGGTCTTCTTTTTGATCCTAACTGGTCCTCTTTAGTCCCCTTTTTGATTGAAAATGGTCCTCTTTTACCCTTTTCTGAAGCTAAAATGTGTTGGGAGCCCTGGTCATTGTAAAATTCAAAGTACCAGGTATAAAGTGTGACGCTGTATATTTTGGGATTAAAAAAAAAAAAATCTTGAATTGTAATTTTTGGATCGGATCACAAAAGTTTCATCAATTTATAATGAGCCAAATTGATGTTCATTATTATGTTTATTGATGTCATGTTTATTCATTTGATGAATTTTATGTTTTGTATTATTATTTATAGATAAAGCGAATGATTTCCTCTTATGTTGGAGAAAATGCAGAATTTCAAAGACAATACTTAGCTGGAGAATTGGAATTAGAATTTGTTCCTCAAGTAAGTTTTGATTCTCTCTTCTGCTCTTGTATTTACAAACCAGGTCTACCCCTCGCCCTTCCCCCAGAGCCTTTGGTTTTTAACACATATTCCAATACAGTAGCATATATACAATCTATATATATAAAAGAGGAGTTTGGTAAATTTGTTCCCTAAGATCTCAGAAACTACCCGGCAGATTTGGCTGAAACTTTCACCGTTTGTTCTTCTTGGTCCTGGGGAGGTTTGTAGACCAGTTCGAAAAAAATCCGATTTTTAGTTCCTTTTTTATTCTAATTTGTCCAAATTTTTGCATAAATGCCTCAATATGACAGTGAAAAAATACGTGCACATATTAAAATTATGTGTCCATCGAAAGTGCTTATTTTTCTGCTGAAGATGGCATCTGTTAGAAAGTTCTAAGTTGTATGAAAAACGAGATATGAGCTTTTTTCGTTCCATGTTCGAAGGCTCTCCTCAACCCAATTCATTATTTAGTGTATCATCTCAACTCTCAGTTGATAGCTGGAATTGTTGTACTCTTCAATATTTTTGCGTTTCGTGTGACTGTTCGAGACTTTTCTGAAGTCAAATCTTAAATCACCGTGTTTTCACAAGATTGGCTGATAATAAAAGGATTTGGCTGATTATTTTGCATTTAAATGGAACTTTAATGAAATTATTGTTATATTTTTATTATTTGTGCTGATCAGACTCATGATCCAATCTACCAGTAGAAATCTCGCCAAACTCTTTGCAAAGATTTCAGAAGCTTATGCGAATACATTTGTGCAATTTTTTCAACTGTCGCTGTTTTTGAAGCCAATGTTTCTCAGCTTTCACCATGTAAACAAAATATCGCCATTAAAAGAATCTTTAAAACTTTTTTCAAGACGTAAAATAATCCACCATAAACTAAATTAGGCAAATCCAGTAAAGAGCACAAAAACTTCCATAAATTTTTCTTTTTACACATTTTCAAACAATTGCCAAATTTTACTACTCATTTTGGAAACATTTTGGATGAAAATGTTTAGCTCCACGTTATGGTGACTAGAAGTATCTCATGATTTGGCGACAATATCTTTTTGACGAAAATTAGTAACAGACCGTTTTAATTTTTGTTAGCTGGCCGAAGACATGGATTTTAGCTGTATTAATGAAGATTTTTACTATGTTTACTAATTTTAATGTAATGGAGATTTTTAGATGAGCCGTTATCGTTATTTCAGAATGGTTGATGTCGATTTTGAGGGACTGACGTCCATATTCTAAGATGACGTTTCGAGAATTCATTAAAAAGGGAATTTTTTTGAAGCTATTGTGCCTATTCTGCTGGGGTTAAAAAAAGGTGTCTTCCCAGTTTAGCTGACGTCTCCCTCCCCCCGTTTTCTGATTTAATCATACCTTTTGATATATTAAAATATTAAAGGCGGGAGGAAATTTGAAGTGTCGGCAAAACTGGGGATAAACCAAAACCAAAAACAGAATGTTGATGTTATTTTGAAAATTTTTCTTATTCCGAAGGGAGGGGGGGGGGATGAATATTTTCCTTATTCAGATAGATATTTTTAGAGGGACTGTTGATGATATTTTAAAACTGAAACCCTCATTCTAACTCTAATCTGAACGTTTTTTCCACTTCATAAGTATCCAGATTTTGATCGTTTTATGTGTTTAAAAAGTATAGTAGCTTAGTCTTATTTAAAAATACTTTACTTTACACCCGTATTGTTTTTCATAATATGCAGCAATATTGAAAATTATTTTAATGCCGTCCGGAATGGTATAAATTCAACGCTGAATGGGACACTCAAATTGATTTCAGCCTTGCCAAAAATGTAATTATTTTCTTGCACGTTCTGTTGTTGATATTTTCAAAATTTATGGAACTCTCTTCTTCATAAGAGACATGTTAGTAAATTTTCAGATGGTTATACGTATAGACGAATATCTCCTAAAAGTCATACCATCCGATTACTAGAGAGCAAACATTCTTCTGGCATTTTTTCCACTTCAAAATGATATATTACTTTTTCGATTTGATATATTTTTTCAGTTTTTTTTTCTCAAATTTAAGCATTATTATCATCCTTAAGATTAAAAATTTCAATGTGTCCGCCATTGTTGTCAAGCTTAGTTTCGTCTTCAAAGTGACTTTAATATTTCTTTGAGGAGTAAACATTTGTATCTTCCAACGTTAAAAAAATATCGTTTTACTATTTTAAAGAAAAATTAGCTTCTAAATAGTAAATTATCATTTGAAATGCCCCGTAAAAAAGTAAGCATTGGTAGATACTCTAGAGAAGCATTGCAAATCTCTGCGAGCAGAGTTGCGGAAACATTTGAAGAGAGAGAGGCACGCCTGGAAAGTGAACGAATTAGAGTTTCTACTTCAAGAGCTGCTGCATCCCCAGAAGAGCGCGACGCATGACAGGAAACTGAACGCTTACGGCACTCTCAAACAAAAACTAGAATAGATCTCAATAAAGCGGCATTTAACTATGAAAAGGACTTTGATTACAAAATGCATCGCGATGTTGTCATTGGTCCAATGTCTACAATTTGCGTACATTGTCGCGCTTTGAAATTTCAAAAAGAGACTCCTGGTATGTGTTGCTCCAATGGCAAAGTAAATTTGCCACCGCTTGCTGAACCAACAGAGCCACTTCTAACCTACGTGACTGGAATTACACGGGCGTCGAAACACTTTCTGCAACACATTCGTAAATATAACTCGTGCTTTCAAATGACATCATTTGGAGCTACAAATATTGTACAATATAATAATTTCATTCCCACATTTAAAGTACAAGGCCAGGTCTATCATCAAATTGGTTCCCTTCTTCCAATGCCAGAGGAAAATCCCAAATTTTTACAAATTTATTTTATGGATAATGTAGAGACCGAAATTGACCGACGATGTACATTAAGTGTTGCTACAGATCGCAATATTATTGCTGATTTACGAGAGTTATTCCACGAACACAACAGCTTGATCAGAGATTTTAAATCTGCATTGGATGGTGTGAGATCTGACGATTTCAAAGTAATTATCAGGGCAGATAAAAAGCCGTCCAATGAGCATGAAAGGAGATTTAATGCTCCTATGGCACCTGAAGTAGCAGCTGTAATTGTCGGGACAGAGATTACAAGGCGAGATATCGTCATCTGCAAACGAGATCAAACGAAGCAACGTGTTGCTGAAACACACCGATCGTACGATGCACTTCAATATCCAATTCTGTTTCCTCGTGGAGAAGATGGATATCATTTTGAATTGTATCAAACAAATCCCACCACTGGTGCTACCACAACGAAAAAAGTTAGTTGTATGGATTTTTATGCATACCGTATAATGATTCGCGCCGAACAATCCAATCATCTCCTGAACTGTCGGCAGCTTTTTCAACAATTCATCGTTGATATGTACGCTAAAGTCGAAAGTGAACGACTAGATTACATTCGCTACAATCAATCGAAGCTCCGAGCCGAAGAGTACATTCATTTACGCGATACAATCGCGAATGAAAAAAAAGTTGCTGACATTGGACAAATGGTTATACTTCCAGCAACGTATACTGGTATACGCAAATATGGACGCCCAGATCTATTTATAACGTTCACATGTAACCCATCTTGGGTTGAAATAAAAGACTTACTTCTGCCTGGCCAGCAATCGTCTCATCGACATGATGTCATTGCGAGAGTTTTTAAGCAAAAATTGATCCGCTTCATGAATATTATCACTAAAAATCATATATATGGAGAAACTCGCTGTTGGATGTATTCGGTTGAATGGCAGAAGAGAGGTTTACCGCACGCTCATGTCTTAATTTGGTTGGTGGAAAAAATTGTTCCAACTCAAATCGACGACTTCATTAGTGCTGAACTACCAAACCCAGAAGAAGATCCTGAGCTATTTGAAATTATCAAAAAGAATATGATACATGGCCCATGTGGGCCCCACAACCCTCATTCGCCATGCATGAAAGACGGTAGATGCACCAAAAATTATCCACGTCAACTGTTAAAAGAAACACAAATCGGTGGCGATGGTTATCCGCTGTACAGACGACGAAAACCTGATGACGGAGGGTATACAACAACTATCAAAATCAATAACATTGATATCGAAATTAATAACAAATGGATTGTGCCTTATTCTCCTTTGCTTTCAAAATCATTCAATGCGCATATCAATGTAGAGTCCTGCAATTCAGTGAATCAATTAAATACATATGTAAATATGTGAATAAAGGTAGTGATATGGCAGTTTTCGGGCTTGCAAATCCCAATGCACCCATCAATGAAGTCGACCAATTTCAAATGGGACGTTATATAAGCAGTAACGAAGCTGTGTGGCGAATATTTGGTTTTGACATTCATGAAAGGTTTCCTGCTGTTGTGCATCTCAATGTTCACTTGGAAAATGGTCAACGAGTCTACTTTACGGAAGAGAATGCACACCTGAGAGCTGCAAGTCCACCGAATACAACATTGACCGCTTTTTTCCAACTGTGTTCAACTGATGAATTCGCTAAAACATTGCTTTATCACGAAGTCCCGCAGTATTACACTTGGAACCAATAAACAAAAACGTTTAGCAGAAGAAAACGAGGTGCAAGACATTCTTCGATATCTGGAATATTTTCTACTGGCACGTTGGGCCGCGTGTATACTGTTCACCCAAATCATGGTGAATGCTACTATTTACGAATGCTGCTTCACGTGATCAAAGGACCAACATCGTTCCAAGCAATCAAAACCATAGATGGTCAAGAGTATCAGACATATAGAGAAGTTTGTTTAAAACTTGGAATGCTTGAAAATGATCATCACTGGGACAATGCATTAACAGAAGCCTCTGAAACACGGCGTGCTGACCAAATACAAACTCTATTTGCCATTATTTTGACAACCTGTGCTCCTTCAGGTCCGAAAGATCTTTGGGAGAAACACAAAGAGAGTATGAGCGAAGACATACTGCTTCAAGCACGCAGAGCCAGCAACCTGGATATACAGTATTCAGAAGACATTTTCAATGCAGCACTAATATCACTCAAAGATACGTGTATCTCAATTAGCAAAAAAAACCTAAATCAACTAGGGCTATTTTCTCCTAGACGTACTAGCATCAATATAATCGATATTGACGTATTGCGGGAAATACAGTATGACGTCAACGCGTTGCAAATTAATGTTGAGACTCAGAAAAAGTTACTGACAAATGATCAGCGACTCGCGTACATCACAGTTATGGAGCACGTGCGAAGTGGAAATGGGGGAATCCTTTTCCTTGATGCTCCAGGAGGCACAGGAAAAACATTTTTACTCAATTTGGTACTCGCTGAAATTCGAATGAAGAATGATATTGCATTGGCTTTGGTGTCATCGGGAATTGCAGCAACACTTCTCGATGGAGGACGCACTGCGCATTCGACTCTTAAGCTGCCGTTGAATTTAAGCCTAGCTGCACACCCCCTTTGCAATATCGGAAAAACATCTGGAATGGCAACTGTGCTGGAAACATGCCGACTCATTGTTTGGGATGAATGTACCATGGCCCATAAAAAAGGACTTGAGGCGCTTAACCGTACTTTGCGAGATTTCCGAAACGATCAGCGTCCGATGGGTGGAACTGCAGTACTTCTCGCGGGTGATTTCCGTCAAACTTTGCCCGTTATGCCAAGATCAACACTAGCAGACGAACTGGCAGCATGCCTGAAAAATTCAGCTCTCTGGAGACATGTGAAGAAAATTACACTGTCGACTAATATGCGTGTGCATTTACTTAGAGATGATTTTGCAGCAACTTTGCCAAACAACTTTTGGACATGGGCGACGGCAAACTTGCTGTTGATCCAGAAAACTTCTGCCAACTACAGTCATCAATAGAAGATCTTGAGAAAAAAGTTTTCCCGAACATTATAAACAATTTCAGGAATCACGATTGGCTTTGCGAACGTGCTATCTTAGCCCCAAAGAATGATGACGTCAATCGAATCAATAACATGATTCAATTGAAACTTCCTGGTGCAATCATGGAATACAAATCCATTGATACAGTCATAGAAGAAGATCAAGTTGTTAATTATCCAGTGGAGTTTCTCAATTCATTAGAACCACCTGGAGTTCCACCCCACAAACTTAGGCTGAAAATTGGTTCACCAATATTGCTTCTACGAAATCTCAACACGCCAAAGTTATGCAATGGAACCAGACTTTCCGTGAAAACACTGATGCCGAACGTGATTGAAGCAACAATAATTAATGGCAAATGTAAGGGTGAAGATGTGCTGATTCCGCGCATTCCTATGATTCCTACTGATTTGCCCTTCACTTTCAAACGACTACAATTTCCTGTGCGCCTTGCTTTCGCAATAACGATCAACAAAGCTCAGGGGCAGTCGCTGCGTGTTGCCGGACTACATTTAGCGAATCCATGTTTTTCGCATGGACAGCTATATGTGGCTTGCTCCAGAGTAGGAACACCAAATTTTCTATACATTTATACACCAAATCAGAAAACCAAAAACATTGTATATCCACTTGCCTTAAGCTGGATGAGAATAAAAGATTACTTTTACTCAAAGTTCGTTCGATTACATAGTTAACAGTCTGAAATATTAAAGAATAAATACCTTTGTGCTTGAAAATTAAATGAATGAATTACCAACGTTTTAATGCCAACACACCCACCATATGGAGATAAAATATATATCTATAGGCAGGACAACGTCTGGCCGGGTTCTGCTAGTATATATATACAGTAGCATACCTACTAACTCTCCTGATTGTTTCAGAAGACTCCACAACTTTGATACTTTCTCCCTAACTACCTAATGAACTACATATACAGTTGGCTCTCTTTTTAACTACCCTCTATTTAACGACGGCTTTTCATGGTCCCAGATTATCCACGGTAGTGTTAAAAGCATTCTATTTAAGGACGTTTTCTACTTAAGGACGATTTTTTGTTGTCCTTGAAAGTCATTAAACAGAGAGCCAACTGTATACCCCAAATTTTCACCAAAACATCGACGTTCCATAGAAAAGAATTAACAGTAAAACAATAGCAATTCCAAAAAAGAAACATTTTCATACGCAACTGTAAAATGCAAGCCTGTCATTTGGGTGATCCGGAGGATGGTTCAATTACCCCCCCCCCCCCCCCCGGATTTAAAAAACATTATGTTATTTTGCTTTTTTGCTTGTATTTTGATGCTTTTTTCCTATCAACTTATACCAGTGATGCAACGAATAGTGATTTGACCGAATATTCGGCCACAATCAAGGCCAAATATTCGGCTATTCGGCCGCCAAATAGTTAACTTGTTTTTGTCTAAAAACAAAGTGCAGGTTCCATTTAAAACATAATTTTGTGTGGTTAATAATTCAATATACATTAATAATGATCACAAAAATGATTTGAAGCAATTTTTTAAAAAAATGATAACATTAGTTTAAACTTTAAAACTATTTGGCCGGAAAATTACAAAAAAAAAGTCTTAGCAACAGTTTATAAATATGAGAGTCCTATATTAAAGCTATGAAAGATATTTTCTCTATTACAGTCGTAAATTCATAAAGTTTCTCAAATTAAAGAAAAAAAATTTCAAATACTGTCGAACTCGCTTATAACGAGCGCAAAGGGCCCACGATGTTTGCTCATTATAACCGATTGCTCGTAAAATAAGAGTTCGTGAAAAAAATCGCAAAAATTCATCATTAATGCCTTTTTTCTTCTTTTTTATCACTATACAGTTCCAAAGAAGTTGGTTAATTTGCTTTGAACTGCCTGAATGTCTCTTTCTTGTGTCATAGTTTTTCAGGAATACATAAAACACACATACATAATTTTTAAATGCTTTTTTACTCCACAAATTAAAAATATTCTGTCATCGCTTGTTCTCAGGATTTATGATTTATCACTAACCTCCAGTTGATTTCGGAATGTTAAAGAAAATTTACCAAAAAAAAAGATAAGCTGGGTTGAAAACCAGTAGAAATTTTATAAATCACGAGGTATTGCTCACTTTAAAAGGAGTTTTGCTCGTCAAAAGAGCTATGCTCCCATAAATTAAATATGGTACCAATCAAATATTCCTAATTTCCTCGCTAAATCCAGGTTCTCGTTAAATAAGGGCTCATTATAATCGAGTTCGACTGTAACTGAAATATTCAACGTGGAATCGCACCATATAAATTTTTTATTGCATAGACATTTCCCAAATTAGCAATAACAAACACAATTTCGCTATGAGAAAATTTAATTTCTGTAGTCATTCAATAGAAAAAAATTAATTTTACTTAGGTAAATCCAGACTTCTATTGGTGTAACTACCCAGGCCCGGACTGGCCAGGTCGGTGAGTCGGCGATCGCCGAGGGTCCCCAAGCTAGGAAGGGCCCTCAAACAAAGTGATTTTTTTTTTTGCGAAAAAGTTTTTTGATTGCCTTGCAACTCTTTCAATCTGTTTCCTTATACTTTTAACCAGGAACAGGGCCTGATTACTAAATAGACCGTAGTCTAATGCCCCTGCTCTTCAGGGGCCCCAAAATGGTTAAAATTGTTTTATCCAATGACTACATGTCTAAGGTTTGCCTGCATGGGGGCATTCAAAAATGTCTTGGCCTAAGGCTCACCACAGTGCTGGACGAGTCCCAAGTTTTTAAAGAGGCCCCGCCAGAGCCCAGTAGCAGAAACTTTCTAGCCAGTCTGCGACACTATTTTCGGTAGTTGAAAATAATCTGCAGCATTGTTATTAGTTTTATTTTAAGTTTTAATAAAATACACAAGTCCTTTGTGAAGGCCAAGACTTGGACAATTTTCCAACTGGCCAGTGGCCACTAGACCCGAAAAACTTGTGGCTACCACTGTCGCTGAGTTATAAAGCAAAAGGGGGGTTGGAGGAAGCAGCTTTCACCACTTTCATAAAAATAAATAGAACTCTACACACTATGAAAACCAATTCTTCAGGACATATTAATTTTAATATGGAAAATTTGCTCTGAAATAGGTTTTTAAATTTTTAAATTAGTAAATGAGAAGTTGGCAGGAAACTGCATTTTAGATGAAATATTTAGCTCATAGCAAAGCCTTCAAATCAATGAGGATCAAATACAACTGTGCAGATAATAATTCGCATTTTTCAAAAAAATATTTTATAAAAAGAAAAAAAATACACGTTTTATTGAACACTTTATGTTATCTTCAATAGTTTGTGTTGAGGTAAACATCCAATTCTGTTTTTGGAAACTTACGTAAGTATTAGTATCGTTTATTTCTATCTTGCGAATGACCAAACATGGCGTCTACGCGAAAAATTCATGGTTATAAATAGATATTTGAATTTGTTGCTTAAAAGTAGTAATAAATTCAAAATCCTTAAAAAACTACAATTTAGGTGAAATAGTCAGTTTTTAGCACATTAGCCTCTAAAGCAATGAAGATAAGATAATATTCTGAAGATAAAATTTTGCAATTTTAAAGACAATAATTAAGAAGTACCAAAAAAAAAAAAAAGACACATTTTGCTTAATTTTCAACAGTTTGCATTGCAATAAACATCCAATTCCGTTTTTGAAAACGTAGGCACTTCTTGAGTCTTACGTACCAACATCTTGGGAATGACCAAACATGGCGACTACGCTAAAAATTAAGATATTAATTTCTGAGTTTGTTGCAAAAAATATTTTCAAAATAAAAATCCTCATGAGACTAAACTTTAGTAAAAAAGTTTTAGCGCTTTTGCGTCCAAAGCAATGAGGATAAGGTGAAATTTTCACATAAAATTTTTCATTTCTCAAGAAAATTATTTTAAAAAATAAAAATAAAAAAACGATTTGCTGTAGATTTTAAGTTATTTTCATTTTTTGGCAGAAAGATAATACATCCAATTCATCTTTGTTTTTGAAAACTTTTGCACTTTTCTACTTCGATTTTGTGAATGACCAAATATGGCGACTATGTTTCTAATCGAAATGCTGAAGCATCCATTGCTCAAAAAGCGATCTCCAAACGATCTTTTCTAAGTTGTATTTTTTTTTTCTTTAATTTATTTGTTTTTTTTTCCCCTTTCTTTCGTTTTGTTCTTTAATAAAATTATCTGCAGGCCGCCGAAAAATTGCGACGCACGTCTCGCAGTTTCTGCTACCGGGCGCCAGAGTAATCCTAAAGCCCTTGATCGTAGGTTTTAAGTAGCGAGACGATGAGTAGTCGGCCATGTTGGGGCCAAACACCGGCTGTCTTTTTATCATGATTGCTATAATGAAATATTTATTTCTTAGTAACTTCTTGTAAATAAATGTCCCTAGATTCTTGAAGATAACATAGATTTGACTGTACATTAAAGGTTTTTTTTTTTTTTTAAATTTTTATTTGATAAGGAAAGGAATTTTGGTATTAAACCATTTTAATGTGCAAAGATGTTTTACAATGATTCTCAATCATTTTGGAAAACATTTTTCACTCTCGTCCCCAAAAGCATCGAAATATAATATTTAAAGAAATGGATATATTGAATGTACTGATTATCAAAAAAGCATAAATAATCAGTGGGGGTGGGGAGGGCAGAGTCGGAAGGTGCCCGAATACTTTTGAGCTTTATTTTCAATTTTATTGAATTTTTCCGTAAATTAAACTTAGTTTGAAAATGCTTATTGTATTTTTTCTTCAGTACCAGAGGTGATCATAATAGCATTAGGTGCTGAATTAAATTTGTAGTGTACAAAAATGATAATTTTAGGTTTGAACCCAATTTCAGAAACACTGATTTTGTTGCACTCAGGCAGAGCTTGAAAAAGGCTTTTTGGTCAGGATTAGAATATAGCGACGTAGATCAGCAGTGGACGGAATTTAAAAAAAAACTTGCTAAATTGGATGGGGATTATGTTCCATTTAGGAGAAAAGGTGTTAGTACCAAAATTTCGTTCATGTGTTTCTCCAGGGAGACTAAAGAATCTCTAAATTATAAGCAAGTCCCTTTTTTACAGTTTAAGAAACTGGTCAGAGTGCGGAGAGGCTCCAGTATGGTAAGCCAAGGTGAAATTTTTAAGTATTTGGTATGGATTCAGAAAAGGGAATTGAACAAAGGCTAGCAGATGACATTGATAGGAACCCTAAAAGGTTTTTTGCTTACGCTAATTCTGGGAAAGCTTAAAACAATCAAATAGGGCCATTGGTTGATGAGTATGGAAATTTAATCCAAAACGATAGGGATAATGCAAATATTCTAAATAACTTTTTTCCAGTGTGTTTAACTATAACTGTATCTCAACAGTTGACGCTAACAATTCACAAGCTATTTTATAGCTTGAGGATTTTGTATTTTCCAGGGAGGAGGTTCTTTTTCATTTGAAAAAAATTGAAGCAACTAAAACTCCAGGACCAGATAATATTTATCCAAAAATTTTAGTAGACTGTGCAGCTACTGGTACCATTTTTTGCCCCTAAGCAGAGGAGAGGTTCTCCTATTATTTGTGCTGATGATCTCCATTTTTTAAGTTTGGCACTTACATCCCTTTGCTTCTCTCTACCTCATATTAACTTGAGTATTGCATTTAATTCGATCAACAAAACAATACCTTTATTGCCTTAAAAAAAAACATTGTTCTGTAATGCGCTCTCAACCTTTCAGGCTCTGGCTATGTGTGCCCATGGAAAGTAATCCCTCCCCCCCATACACAAGGTCTTTTCAAGTAGTGCAATCAGAATCTGAAACTGACACTGCCATTGTTTGCCCTCCACAAATTCTTAACTGATAAAGCACACCTCGCTTTCAATATTTAGTTTGATATTTTGACTATGCATGTAAAACATTTTCTTGCGGCTATAGTATTCATTAAACTTTAGCTAGTTTTACTTGATTATTTTGTGCATCCACGCAGTAGCATAACAAGGGGTTGGCAGAAGTGGCTCTCGCCAGGGGCGCAGCAGCTAGGGGGCAGTAATTCGACTCATTAAAGAAAAAAAATGAACAAATAAATAATTTTAAAAAAAAATGAGTAGAAAATTACATTTATAAATGAAAGTAAAAATAATAAAAAAGTCTCACAAGAAAAAGAGCTAGAGGGGAAAATAAAACAATCCTTAATTCTCAAAAAAAGGGGGGGGTTACCCGTGGTGTGAACTTTTGTTACGATTCATTGAGTTAGCTAAAGACTTATACACACAATTTGCACACCAGGGAGCTGTGGTGGAGAACTCTGTATGCTGGATAATTCCTCCCCCCCCCCCCCCGGGAAGGGGGTGACATTGTGTTGGGTTAGTTTGAAGTATATAGTTTTTCTTAGGCTAAGTATTTATTCTCATAAAAATAAATAATATAAAGTCTTGTTTGAACAAAATATTGAGCGGCCTTTATTTGCAAATATATATTACTTTTATTTTGCCTGTGTGTAAACCGTTATATTTTTTAGTCAATTTCAAATTAGTAATGTTTTTTTATTTTCTTTGCCTTCCTAATTATAATATAGCTTTTTAAATGCTTTGATTTTTATTTAAAAAAAAAGGTTTCTTTCTTTCATTTAGTTAGTGTGTAAATTATGTTTATTGTACATTTTCCTAATGGTTTGAAATAAATACTATTTAAAGTTGAAGCTGTTAAAAAAAAAACATACTTTGCTATAAATGGAAGTTAAAAATGTTTATTCTCATTTGGTTCAAGAACGCACATTATATTTATTAACGAATTGCAAATAGTATTGGTTTTATTGAATTAATGTGAAATGGTGGGAAGAGAACTAAAATTTTTGGGAAGGGGAGAATTCTGAATATGGCAAATAAGAATATTAAGGTCACAATATTGTCGCCTAATTTGTCAAATCAATTAGTTAAATGTTCCCCCAAAAAATTTTTTGGGAGGCCACAGTGACCTCGGTGACTGTTCATCAGGACAACATGGGGGGAGGGGGCACAATTTCTTAAGTTTGCCAGGGGCACCAGACACCCTAGATACGCTACTGCATCCACGCCTCCCTTGAAATTTTTCTACATGCCCTGTAGGGGTTAAGAACCACTGTTCTAAAACATGTAATGACATTTCAAGAGCATAAACTGTCCAGAAAATTTATGCATGCAACTGCCCACCTCATCTTGCAATTGCCCAGCACTAATAACATTAGGTGAAAAAATACATTAAAAAACAATGCTATTAAAAATTATAAATCAACAGGGGTATCATTCTTACGACTTTTTTTAAATTTCTGAGTTTATTTTCAATTTTTTTCATTTCAAACGTTCCAACTATTTCCCTGGTAAGCTCTGAAGAATAAAATTACAAGAGAAGAATAATGAGCCTCTTCAAAATCAGAAACTAAAAGCTGGATCCACCCATTCCTCATCAACTATATATTAAAATCTGTTCGTGTCCGTCTGTCTGTCTGAAGATCGATCTTCTCGAGAACTGCTGCGAATCGAGAGTCAAACGAGATATTAATCAATTTGAAATTTTCCAAAGAAAACAATAGGACCAATCTCGTAATTGTGCGTCTTTAATTTGCAGAGATATTAATTAAAACGTTAATTAACATAACGTTATTCAGGAATTTTTATTTCTCTCCTGTTGCCATTTTGCATATGCGTGAGCAAGTAAAATTCTAATAATTGTTTTAAAAGAGATTTTTTTGGCTGCTGTCCAAATCTTAAAACAATGTTTCCATCTAGAATTTAATTTTAAATTAGTTTAAAATTGGTTGCCCTATTCGGACATAGCCTTTATTTTATCGTCTGTCCTTTTTTTATTTTTTACATTCAACATTCTTAACTCTTTTCAGCGTATGAAAGTTGTTTCTTTAGCTATGTTGATTGATTGTAGTGTAAGTTTATCATTCACCGGCCTCATATTTTGGTACACTTAGGATGTTCGACTAATTATGTTTATTTTGTTGGACCTTTTCCCGTCACATGGATAAGTTTTCGAAATGTAACAAGTCTCTTTTTCTTTCCTGTTTCCATTTTTAAAATACAGTTTATATCGCTAAAAGAACATGTTAAATTAAGATTGTTTGGATTTCTATGTGAAACAGAGTTGAACAAAAAAGATTGTTTTTAAGGATTTTAACTATAGCTAAATTGGAATCTGATGACTTGGTATTAAATTAATGCTTATTAGTAGTTATTTAGTCTTGGTGCTTTAGTTTCACGTAATCATTCAAAAAGTATATGTCATCCTATGTAAAAAACTGATTGTAATTGTATATAAATAGTTCAGATATAGTCTATCAGATGTAATTCATTTTAACGTGAGCACAGATTATAGTTGATAATGCATATATTTTCATCTTTTGTGCTAATTGAAAATACTCATAACTTGTATCATTGATAACTATGATTAACGTTAAAGAGATTTTTGCCAAAAATATGTTCTACTGGTGTTTTGCAAACCCTTCCATTACGCGTATTTTATTTAATCCTTAGCGCTTTAGAAACTGATGTGAGAGTAATACAAAAACATCAATTGGACATCTCTTTCATTGTTTAAGTAGCCCGTGCAACGCTGGGCACACAGCTAGTCTGCATTTATAAAATACGAAGTAACTCCCGATTATCTGCAGAATAAGGTGGCACCGTAACCGCAGATAAGCGGAAACCACGGATAACCCGAATAATAGGTAAAAAATTATACCTAGGATATGCAATAGCTAGAAAATATAATTAACACTCACATTCACGCACATTTAAATTGAACTCCCGATTATCGGCGGTCAGGTTATCGACGGTTTGAATTATTCTCGGGACTTTTCACACTTCTTTTAATAATGTCGTTTAAACTTATGATTCTGTTGTTCGTTTTTGCCTCTTACGAATATTTTTTACATTCAATGTTGGTAGATGCAATGATGCAATGTTTTTAGCTATAATTTAAATGTATCTGTGATCGTTATTGATATTTTTCAGCGAATACTGGTATCAGTGGCGGCTTGTGCCTTGAAAAAGTGAGGAGGCCAGATCATCTGTGCACTTGCAGCCCCCCCCCCCCCCCCGCCCGCTTTTTGAAACAAAAGAAACATTTAAACTTTCTTTAAATTATAAACTTTTTTAATAAAATAAAATTAATTTTAAACTTGGGACTAGCTATAAAATACTTAATCTAATAAGTAAATCATGAAAGATATTAATAACATTTAAGCTATGTAAAATAAACAACATACAGGTAGGGTAACGGATTCTTTGATAACAGTCTCGGCGAACCCTGCTGTAAATGTCGAGGTTCAATGCGTTGGTGTTGAGAGAAAAAGCACACACACAGGTAATCCTCATTAATTTTACTTTTTAACAGATAATCTGCGGATTATACGCAGAAAAATATGATACAATCTTTTTTTTTAATTTCAAGCACATACACACACACACACACACAAAAAAAAAAGATAATAAAGTAAAAAATTATAAATTAGTGTCTGAAAAAAGTGAGGGGGCCCGGGCCCCCTCTGGCCCCTCCCACGAGCTGCCACGGACTAGTATTTTTTACCTATTATTTGGGTTGTCCGCGGCTTTCGCTCATCCCCGGTTAACGTGCCACCCTATTCCAAGGATAATTGGAAGTTTACTGTATAACTAAAAACATTACTATATTGCGTCTACTAACATTGAATATAAAAAAATATGCAAACAGCACAATCATAAAAGTTTTCACAAAAAATTGTGAAAAGACCCGCTGATAATCTGACCACTGAAAATCGAGAGTTTACTGTACTCAAAAAATGGGATTTTTTTTCTTTTATCTGATGTGCCAGGCCCTAAGGGTTCTTCCCTTGTTGCCCCCTCCTTCTTAGTAGTCCTGTATCTTCCTAAAGCCAACTCTCAAAATCAATTGATTTCTTTTTTTTTTTTTAACGCAGGGCTCTTTAGCTGAACGGATTCGAGCGGGAGGCGCCGGAATTCCAGCTTTTTATACACCAACTGCATATGGTACTCTAGTTGAAGAAGGTGGAGCACCAGTCAAATACAATGCAGATGGAAGTGTCGCTATTGCAAGTGAGTCAAAAGAGGTAATTTTTTTAAAATGTCCGACACCATTGAACGGTTATCTTATTCATTGCATTTATACCAACACAGGATTTTTAAAGTTCATCACTGGTGTTTCATCAGTGCTTTATTTAAAAAGAGACATAGAGGAGCACGTTTCCTCTAAATATTTGACTTATTGTTTTGAAAATGATTTTTGAACTAAGCATTGCTTTCTTCTGAAATCCTCAGATGTGCATGTTTTTGAAAAAGGCATAATTGACTCTGCATGTTATTTATCCCCGAAAAATTTTTCTGGAATATAATCATTCTCATAAGAACAGTTGTTGATTAGGGGCATGTATTTTACCTTAAAGCTCGCATAGAAAAATTTTCAATTTTTATTGTGTTATATGCCTTCTTGATTTTGACTGTTTCCATCTTAATTGAACCACTTTCTTGAAATTAGGTTTTTATGACAGGATGGCCACTACTTTCATGGATCAAAGTTGTGGAAAAAAAGTCTTTATTCTGCAAAAAGTTAATTTTTTAAACCATTTTTGTTTCAAATGAATATGAAATGGTTGTATTATTATCTTAAAATTTTTCAGAAACATAGCAAGATTAGAATCTTAAGTTCAAGAGCTGCTTTTGACAATATTTATATAACAATGTATCTTTGAAAACTTCTCAAAATTGTGGAAAACATTACTTTAAAAGTTCAAAGCAAACAATATTTGAATGACAGCTGTTTTCATTGTTATGGTGCATTGATTTTTTACTCACTTAGAAGAGAAACTATGCTGCAAGGCAAATTGGCTTGAAAACTCTATCAGAAAAAAAAAACTAGGCTTTATTTTTGAAACTACAAATTTTGACAATCCCACCTTTCAGACTGCCTGTGTATCAATTACCGTTCATATAGAAGCTGTAAATGCAATTTGTTTGTCTGTGCACCTCTAACAGACACATGGCTGTGATTTTTAAATATGTATGTTATGTATAGCACGATAAAATTTGCAATGAATAACAATTACAAACTCTAAAGAAATTCAAAAGTTTTTAAAGACATACCAAATTTTTAGAGCTATGTTATGCAAATAAAAAGTCGTATGTCACCAAAAAAGGTACTGAAATTCATTCTTTTTTTTTCTTTCCAGGTTAGATTGTTTGATGGACGATCTTATATACTTGAAGAAGCTATTAGAGGAGATTTTGCATTAGTGAAAGCATGGAAAGCAGATAAACTAGGGAATTTAATATTTAGGTAATTGTATACTTTTTTTGCTAAAAGAAAATTCAGCTGTATTTATTCACAGTTTAATAATCCATAATTAAATGTTTTTATGTTTCAGAAAATCTACACCTAATTTCAATGCTCCTATGTGCAAAGCATCTCCTATTACAATAGCTGAGGTAAAAAAAAAGTCTTATATTCTGAGCAACTGTAGTGGAACACTTTAAAAATGTGAAAAAACATTGTTTTTGATCTAAAATATTAATTTAACTCTTTCTAACCAAAACAACTTGCCCAAATTTAGTTTGCATAATGTGTTTTGATGCATAAACAATGTAATCAAAAATTACCCATTAAAAGAGCATAATTTAGAAGAAATTCAGGCCTTAACTACTGTCCAGCTCAAGGTTGTTGCTGCTTCGCCGTGGAAAAGTTCACTTCAAAATTGGTTGAAAACAAGAAAAGTATGAGTTTTTTCAGTCCAAGCATTGGGGAAACAAGTTTTTTTTGAAGCGTCGCTGTTTTTTTTACAGTAAGAAATAAACTTCAATTGAAATCTGGCGCCTAACTCCCAGATAAGGTGTAGACTGCAAAGGTCTTGGATTTCCTTGTTGCGTGCATTGCCCTCTCCAGTTATTAAGAATTCAATTTTGTTGATTCTTCTACTGAGCACCATCAATGCTGAGCCCACAAGATGATCCAGAGGTGGTCATGGCCCTTCCCAAAACCTTGTGCTTGTATTAATTTTTAAGAAGAAAAAGAGTAAGAAAACATTATGAGAAGATAACAAAATTTAACACATGTGTTTTACTTTGACAGAAATTTAGGTCTAATTGGGAGAGAAATTCTGTCCCTCTCTTTGAAAGAGAACTATTATTTACAAAATTTTGCTCCATCGTTTACATCATTTTTTGGCGATCTCTAAATACTGCTATCCTCAGAGTACACCTATTTTTCACGAGACCAAAGAGAGCCTAAATTTGCGTTTTATGGTTTTAATTTCGAAACTTTTCTAGAGGCGAGTCCCCTTTTCCTATGCTCCTCCACAAAAACCACGATAGGTTACCAAAAGTGTATTTTAAAACTTCAATTTTGAACATTTTTTACTTAAACTAGCTTTTAAAATTTCAATTTTTAACATTTTCAACTTAAACTAGTTTACCCAGCCCATATCCCTTAACTTGCTTAAAAGTGGTTTAAAGGGCCCTTTTAGGGCTTTTATTACAAACAAATTTTGGTAGGCATTCTCCCCCGCCTTCCCCCAGTTAATATCGTGATGACAGCTTTACAATGAGGTTTTTGGATGAAGAGCTTACGAATCTTCCATTCTTTTCTGTAATATGTCCAAAATACCTTCAAATTGGATTTTTAGAGCCTCAACAGTAAAATATTTCTAGGAAGGAGAGATTCCAAGCACCGTCACTCTCCTTTTAACTTCAGCAAATATTACCTAAAGGCCCATTTTAGACTCGGCAGCAGAAAAGCTATAGGAATACCTATCCTCTCTCCTAATTTCTCGACATAAAATGGCAGAATATTTCAGTTTCTAAGCTTCGTTTTCAAAAGGTATTTTGGGGTTAGCACCCGGACCCTGAACTTTCTTCTTACATTATCAAAAACAGCGAAAAATGCGTTTTTGGGACGCTAATTCTCAAAAATTACTCTTTGAGACATTTTCCTAGGAGATTCCTGCATCCATCCCCCTTACCTATTGTCTCTAAAGATAGCCTAACATTAAGTTTTTTAAACTTCATTTTGATACAATTGCTGGGCATTTGCTCAGAGTTTTCGAATGGCCCCTCCCAAAATGAGCGACTAGATCCTTCACTGGCTGAGCCACACAATATGTGCTACTAATTTGGACCAAACCAGTAAACATAACATTATACAGTTGAACTTGGTTTATACAAACTGTCAAAAACCCTTGAATTTGTTAGTATTTGGTGTTATTTGTAACAACCATGAATGAGTGATAGGGTGAAAAAACGAGAAATACTGACCTACCTACATTTAAAAAATATTACTACTAATACCCACATTCTATTCGAACTATTTGTATGCAGGGCCGGGTCGTTCCTATGTGCGAGGTTGTGCAGCTCATGACGGCGCAAGAGTCCTAAAGGCGCCAAGCTCTTCCAATCAAAAATAGACTTAAGTGGGGGGAATCTCCCCAACCAAAAACCAAAAAACCTCCCCAACCCCAAAGAAGTGCGCGATCCTTTCGAGTCAGTTTAAAATTTGTAAATGGCAAGTGTTCCATTTTTTGCCATGAAAGTGCGTGTTTGAAATTCTGTAACTTTTGATTGGTTGAATAAAATACAGCAAAGTAGCATATCAAATTGAAGGAAATTTAAAGCTCTACAACTTTGTCATTGATAATTTTCATGAATACTGATCCTGGGAGGCACTAGGAGCAAATGTTAGACAAAAAGAGAGAATTTTTTCAAAAATCATCGATTTTTCAGAACATATACCCAGAAAATTATTGGAAATTTGACAAATATGTTAGAAACAGTTTCATAGTAAGTTTATTTAGCTTCAATTTTTATTTTAAACGCATTTTTTCCACCGTTTCCGACATTTTCTCGAAAAACCCAAAATTTTCTTCCCCCCTCCCTCCCACCTTTAGCTCACCCCCCAAGGTCGGGAACTTTTAGTATGTTTACTTACTAACTACCTCTAACAATATTCTAAAGTAAAAAATTATCGCATATTCCATGCACGCTACAAAGTGTTTATTGACTGGACTAATATTCAATAACAGAACTTGTTATAGGGTTCAAATAGTACATATTTTGTGTGTCAGGATGAGAATGGATATTACTTCGTCTTTGAAAGTTGATCTTTAAAACTACTGATCTCTTCATAGTACATTTAACAGTTAAACCAGTGCTCTCAACATTTCTTTCCTGTGACTTGTGGTAACAAATCTGAAAGTAGATTCAATATTGTGTTGTTCCAATATAAATTTCAAGTTTGTAAGCAAAAGTTTCTACTTGAATTGCCTTGTCATATCACTAACATGTCATACCATAATGATTTTCGCATGCTTAGGAATTTTTAAGTGTAGTTTTTATGATTTTCATCACATAAGATAATGTACTAGTAGTGGCCACAGTTAAGCATATTTTGTGTATTTTTTAAACTGTGGGTCTACAATATTAATTCCATTTTTAAAACTCAATGAGCGTATTATAGCCCAACTATTCCTTAATCGTCCCATTTTCTAAAAATGCCCAAGTTTCAATTTTTTCAATTTTTTATCCATTTTTTTCCCAAACTTCAAATTTGATCCAATAGTGGCCACTCCAAAATCTGAGATTTTCAGTAGTGGCCACATGCATGAGTCAATAGTGACCATCTGACATCCTTTCCTTATAATTTACACTACTTAATTTAAATTCAAATAACTGATGAATAAAATTGATTCAATATGATAGTTGCATTAAGTACCAATGTACAGTGAAATCTCATTACAACAAATACCAATACATTAAGGGGTATTTTTGTCTTGGGGAGGGGTTGTGATATTTCAGGGAGTGTGCCCTTGCTCTTGGAGTGGAATGGACACCTTTGTGATCTTATAATATACCACCAAGTTGATGACAAAAGTGATTTTTAGAATCTGATTTCAATTGGAAGCTGTTGGTGATCCATATAATCATGTTAAAATATTTAGTAAATTACCGCCCATTAGCCAGGGCTGAAGCAGAAATACGTGAAATACACCGCCAGCTCAGTCATTTCCAGCCGAGGACTGCAGTTTCGTGCTTATTAGCACTCATCAGTTAGATTACCTGCTGCAAAGACAAAGGATGTTCAGAAATTTTGTTGGATGCATGTATCAGCAGACACAATATGCATTTGATTGAATTTCTTGGATGTGTACACTTATGTCGTTAATTGTTGTTGTTTTTTTTAAATTACAATAAGAATTTGTTTTTTCCTTAGTATTCAATGTAATTTTGTTGTAATATATGTTGATTAGAATTTTTTAGTACTGTTAAGTTAGACATTATTGAGATTTTGATGCTTAGTACTTCGAAAAAATAGTTGCAGAATTTTTCATTTCTCTAGATTGGCAGATCTGAGTTTATGTTGGACTATGTATATATCTATATTATTTTTATAAATCTGTGTATAAATTATGCAGCACATTTTGTAACTATTAATCTGCAAAGTTTTATTTTTTACCCTTAGGTAGAAGAAATTGTAGAAGTTGGGGAAATACCTCCTGAAGACGTTCACATTCCGAGCATTTATGTGCAAAGGGTATTACTTGGAAAAAGTTTCGAGAAAAAAATTGAAGTGAGTTAACTGATTAGATTTACCGACAATGCTTACAAAACAAAAATAATTGATCACATCTTGGTACGATAGTTTAAACTGTCAGATCAAAAACTTTCTTGTTAAAAACTGTGAATGTCATTAATAATTTCTAAATTTGATTAAAAGAAAATATTAATGATCTGTTAGTTGAATTTGAACTTGAAGTAAAAAATATACTGATCCTCATATCAGCATTATGCTGTTAACAAATAGTCAAACAAAAGTAAAGTGTAGATACAGCTAATATTATTTTTGATTTAAATGTAATGTTAAGATTAAAATGCTTAAAAAAAATGGAACTATGTAATTGAAAAAAAAAAAAAGAATTAAGGAGGAAAAAAACAGAAATTCCACCCCTTCTCACCCACTAAAACATACAAAGACTTAAGCAATTTTTTAAAGCTCAATATTTGGATTATTAACTGAATATTTAGTTTAGTTTAATCTTGAGAAGTACAATATGTTGAGATTACTAAGTTTTATTGAACCGCTTCATAAGTATTCAATAGCTGTGTAATTACTTCACCTTTTACTTGTCTATAAGACTTTTTTTTTTCAATTGACTGTAAGGATGCAAATAATTATGTATAGATAATACTTAAGCACTTAATATGTCGTAAAAAGAAATTAAAAGATTAAAATACTTTATTTTACTAATGATTAGTGCATTAATTATGGGCACTATTAGTGCATTAATTATGATCACAATACAAATGAGCTTACTTGATAGTTAAATATGTAGTGTATAACATTTAAAAAAATATTATGTACTTGTGTCAGGTTAGCCATTTTTAAAAAGTCTGGTATGTGTTTTTAAAGTCCTGTGTACCCCACTTAGTTTGCTTAATGCATATTAGATATTTCAGAAATACAGTAGAAGACCGTTATAATGCACACCTTGGGACCAGAGCTTTTGCGTTATATAGGTCATTTCACAAATTTTGAAACTAATATTCAGAATATATCTATATATTAGCAATTCAGAATGAGTTTTTCTACAGTGAGCATTAAAGCACTAATTATACAATTTGTTATTCACAAATAAATATGCTTTACAATTAAAAGAAAGTGAATTATCCTGCACTTCTGCCAGCTTCATAGTTTGCATAACAGCTGCATTTTCAAGAACCATCTGATATTTTCTGTTTACTGTGAATATTAATTTTCATTTAAAAGCTTTGAATTAAGCTGAAAAGATGAAAAACTGTTTCAAAATTTAATTTTCCTAACAATTTTTATGTTAGCAAGGCAAAGCAAAGGGATTTTTTAAACTTAAAAACCTACTGTTTACTTCTGAAAAGTTGTGCGGTTTGTAGAGAATTACGTTATATAGGTCGGCGTTATAAAGGTATTCTACTGTGTGTGCTACTTTACCTTTAGTCTTTAAATGTGAATTTTTTTTAAATAATTATCATTTTTTACTTGATATATACTTACTGATATATACTTAAGGTCATTTATGTAAACTTTGAAGTGTTTGATTTTTTTTCAGAGATTGATGGTTAGAAAACTTACTACCAGCAATGAAAGTACGCCAGCTGCTAAAGTAAGGGAAAGAATTGTGCGTAGAGCTGCACTTGAATTCAAAGATGGCATGTATGGTATCCTTTGTTTGCTCTTGCTCTTTGATTTATTTTACCAGAACTCATAAGTATTAAATTCTTTAACTTTGTAAGTTAATTTGGGCATTGGTATGCCAGTTTTGGCCAGTAATTATATCCCTCCAGATGTTACAGTTCATTTACATTGTGAAAACGGAGTGCTTGGTTTGGTAAGTTTTGACTTATTTATTTCATTGCAAGTCATTGTACTTTTAAGTTTTGATTATTATGTATTTAAATACTTGTGACAGACCTGTCATTTAGGGGGGTCAGGAAGTGAATTATGAATAAGGATAGTCATGTTGTACATTTCTTCTTTTGTAGGGGCCTTATCCATTAGAAAAGGAAGTTGATCCAGATTTAATAAATGCTGGAAAAGAAACAGTGACTGTTCTTCCTGGTGCTTCTTTCTTTCCAAGTGATGAATCATTTGCTATGATAAGAGGGTAACTTTGTTTTGTTTGACTAAATGAATTTTGATATAAAACCTAAAATTAACAAAGCATTTAATGTACAATTATGAATTTCACTGAAATTTGCGAATAAATTCATAGTTTTTACAATTAATTGATCTTCATTTATTTTGTAACATCAAACAAGTGTTTCTTTGAAAAAAACTTTCCCGGCATATGATTTTTTTAAAGCTAAAGAAACATTATATTTATGAAAATATGTTATGATTTTTTGTGTGAATATTAAATTCTTATGATATTTCTTTTTCTTGTAGCGGTCATATTCAACTTACTATGTTAGGTGCTATGCAAGTTTCAAGATATGGAGATTTAGCAAATTGGATGATTCCAGTATGTCTTATCTATCTATACTATTAAAACCTGTATCTGTCTGTGTGTGTGAGTCTAATCCTATTTTCTCCAAACTGCCAATGTCTACCAGTTCAATAATGAGACCATTGGATACAGTGCATCCAGGGGAAGCCATTCTGCCCTGTCTGAAAACTCTAAACCTTAAAGGGCGGGACATCTAGAAGTAAAAGCATTAGAATCACCAATTGACATCCACTGCAGGTGGCATCGAGCTTCTGTCAAACGGGTTTGACAAGCGAAACGAGCAGGGGGCACACCTAGTTAATTACTGTCTTATAATTAAACACTGTTTTATTTGCAATTCTTTATTCTATATACATTCTCTTTTACAAATTTCAGCAGTGATGGGTTCACCTTTACATTTTCCATAAAATGGTTCAATCTTGTAAAGAATAAAGCTACAACATTTTTCTGAAACTTGTCATCGTAATGCAGCCTTCACTGCTTCCTGAGAAAGTTCATTATCATTTAATTTAAATATTGACTTTAAAGTATATTTTTAGAACTTGGACATTGACAAGAGGATTTTGAGAGAATAAAAGAGATTGGGAATGCTGTATTATATAATTATAAAACTTATCTGATTCTATATTACTGCTATTTGATTTCTAAATTTCTATCGCTGTTGCATCATAGTTGATTCAAGCCAACACCAATTTCAAAATTTTGCTTAAATGCTTACTAGACTTCCCAAAGATCTAGTAAACGGAGATTTTAATAAAATTAATTTTATCTAATAGTCAATAGCGTTTAGGATGGTGATAGATTCCTGAAGTCAAGGATCTTGGAAAAATTAAACAGAATATGAGGAGATAACATTTCCGGGCTTATTGGCCGTGGTCTAATTGGAGTAAAAATTCCAGACGTTTCGGCTTGCTTTGCTGCAGCCATCATCAGTGGTTTGAGTTTGGTGAGACTAATTCCTTGCATCGGTGGCTCCGGTATTTAAGCAAACTGCTGCGCTGCTGGCCCTGATTGGGAGGCATTCTCAAGCCGCTGGTAGAATAAGGTTCCTGATTGGATGAGATTCAAGCCGCAGGGTGAATTTTTACTCCAATTAGACCACGGCCAATAAGCCCGGAAATGTTATCTCCTCATATTGACGCCGGCTGTGAAAGCCTTAAACAGTATTAAACAGAATGTTGGAAAATTTGAGTTACTCAAATGCAGAGAGTCATAAAGTTATAGTAAGAAAATCACAACTCTTGCTGTCATAGTTTTAAATGATTATTTATGTGAATATAACATTAAAAAAATTGGGTAAACTAAGTTCTACTGTATATTTGTATCTTGTGTAACTTAAAAGTGGTAGTCATAGGAGGTTGAAATTTTGTGCATGGGACCTGGATAATTAGTTACACACACCTCCCTTTTTATTTGAAGGGCATGTTTCTCCAGATTCTTTGCCTAATTTTTATGAAATATCAAGTCATTTTTTTTATATCAAGCTATTTTTTCCTCAAGGCAAACTTGATTCTTTTCCATCATTCAATCTATTACCCCTCTTTAACAAATTGTTTCATGCAATCAAATACATTACTAAATGTTTTGTTTTAGATTTATGAATGATTTAGAAAAAGTTTTTATATTTAATCTATTCATTTTTATTTTATATTTCTTCATTTCTCAATATTATATGTGTGTATGATGTGCTGATGATGATTTGTTTATTAAATATAGTTCCTGTTTCATTTCTTAAGATTAAATTTCAGTTCTTTCTCCAATTTTTAATATAGGGAAAATTAGTCAAAGGAATGGGTGGTGCAATGGATCTTGTGGCTAGTAGTATCAGTGGCACAAAAGTTGTTGTTGTAATGGAACACACAGCAAAAGATAATGCTCCTAAAATTGTTGAATCGTGTTCATTGCCGCTGACTGGGAAAAATTGTGTTGATATGATCATCACTGAAAAGGTAACTTTTATATTACGAACAATTTTTTGTTATTTATATATTTTTATCACAGGTGTAGTCACGTGTCTTAATATTAGATTAGTGCCCACATTTTGGTCTTTTCCCTGCCCCAGCGACCTGTGATACAAAAAAGAATTTCGAATGATTTCTTTTAGTGTTTGCTTCCGCTAATAGAAAAGATACCAATTGCTATACCGAAGTACGTAATGAAGAAGTATACTTACAGCTGAAAGAAATAACTGTCAGGGAGGTTGACTAGTTTGTCACGCTTTTGGTCTAAATGACCCACATACATTTTCAAAAGTTATGCAACCTTGAAATTATTGTTGTCACATAAGATAAAACTTGGGGAAGTATTTTGAGTTACATGTCTTGGAAAAGAAATATTTAAAAAATAAATATATTAGTCCCTCATACCGTCGCCTCACAGCAACAGTAGGATATCTTAGTGTTATTCTTGGGATTAGATATCTTAGTGTTGCTCTGAGGCGACAGTACAACAAATTACACTCTATAACGTAAAAATAGATGCATCTAGAAGAAGTTGCCTGAATGAAATAAAGTTTTACTTGCAAGGGCCTCAATATAAGAAAGTGATTGCAAAATGAAAGCAAAAGAATCATTTATTACTGGAAAAACCTTCAAATGAAGGTTTTAGTACCCCGTTTAGACACCTAGAGTGAATGTACAAGAAAATACAAACAAGCATTGAGATATAAGTCTTCAAAGTCCTAAGTCATCTCATTCCACAGTTATCATAAATAGTCCACTGATTCAGTAAAACTTGTAGTCTGCCTGACTTACCGTTTCAACCGATGTGAGATATGCACAATCTGTGACAATAATCCCGGGATCCAATAGGCCAAATAAAGTGCTATTGAAGAAGGAGAAGTGCTCTGACACCCTTGTTGTGTATGACCAAGCATTGTCCTAATGAAGAAAAACTCCTGGGACCTCCGCCATGAATGCAAAGATGTGTCTTAAAAACATGCTACAGACCATTAGGCTGCCATGGTGTTATGGATTAATATTAGAGTTGATTATGTATCATGTCATAGCACCCAATAGCATCACCAGCTGCACATGCAGTGTGCCGCTAAAAAAGAAGCCGCTTAGGGGTTTTTCCCAGAGCTGTGGAGTCAGAGTCTGACTGACTTTGGCGTCAAGGAGTTGGAGTTGTTCGAAAATATGCCAACTCCAACTCTGACTCTGGATTTCTTTTTTTTTCTTGAATTTTCACTGACTCTCCTTGCATTTAAAAAAAAAAATGACTACCAATTAATTTGATTGCATTTATAAATAACAAATAACTACTAATACGAAAATAACTCATCGTGGCATCCAGCTGGCTTGATTGTTTATCGAACTTTCTGTAACGGTAACAATGCACCGTCTCCTAGTTAGCTTATTTTCTAACTTTTTTTAACTGATAGTAACTGTCGGCAAACATTTTCTAAATAATCACTTTCAAATAAAAATAATAATACATTTTTTACCTTGATCTCTGTTATAAAATAGTAAAAGGAATGTATGTAACGCTTAAGCAAGTCAGGAAACTTCTCAGGGTGCTTGGTAAATTCAAAAGAGTGTTGACACAAAAGTGCAAATCCAAAAGATCCGCTAAATTTTTTTAATGTTTTTTAATTCTAAAAACTTTATCTAAGAAAGCTTGAATAACACTGAAAAGTACAAAATAAAATTAGTACATGATTTATTGGTTACAACACTCAACAATTGTAGTTAATCCTAAAATCTTCATATGAAGGTTAATTCTGAAGCTGCCATTAAAAAAATTTAAATAAAAAATTGAACCAAGAAATGTAGGCGTAGTTAAAACTGATGCGCGTGTTCCGTTCATTTCAGAGTGACTGCTTAATTTAGAGGATAACACACATCTACAAAAGCTGGCATCCCTGAAAGCTAATAGATACTTCCATTTCTGCTTGTAAACTGAATGTTTGACTTTCAATCTCATCAGTGGTCAGATTATAAAGACTATTTTTACTAACTTGGTTTGCACTAAAAGTATGAAATTTAAAAAAAAAAGACTTCTTGAATTATAACCTGCAAAAAATGAAATTGCTTTTTATATTGTTATATTTATATGTTGCTTTTTATGTATTTACATTTATGCTAATTCTAAACCAGTTAATAAAATTTGAATGAAAAAAATTAGGGAATAAATATAGGCGGTAGGAAGTTATTCGCTCAAAGCTGCATACTATCCGTTCTCCTCTCAAGTTTTTATTTTTAATTTTATTAACTGCTTTAGAATTTACATAAATATCTATCTAAGAGAGCAACAGCAATTTTCGAGTGTTATAAATGGAAGTCTTTTTTATTTTCTACTTTTTAATGAGAACCAAGCTAACAGAAATAGTCTAGATTTATTTCGTTTTTAAACATTTTTTTCATGTAATGCAGTTTTTCTTTTGAATTAAAATAAAATTACCTTTAGAAGGTTCCAATGGGACTAATGCTGCTTTGTAGACTGCACTTCGTTTTCTTCAGACGATGTTAACTTTCTCTTTTTAGGGCAATCTTTTCGTCAGTTTCATTTTTTTTCTTTGGGTTTAAAAAAGCTTGTTATTCGTTTTGCTCGCTTCATTATGCAACAAGTTTCACTTAGAATGTACTATTCTAAACAGACTTTACGCTTTGGAAATGATACACAGTAAATACTGGCTGAAAAATTAATGTGATTGGATACTCTGGTTAGCAAAGGTCATTTTGACTATGACCTATAACACACGAGACCAACAAAAACCTCTATCGTCTCGAATTTCAGTTATCATTTTCGGATTCAAAGCCCAATGATCTTTAAAGCAACAAACAAAAACATTTTCTTCAACTCAGAAACAGAGGAATTGTCTTCAAGAACTGAGGGAGCAGTGGGAAAAAGGGAGAAATAGGAAGATTAACAAAAGGACAGTCGTTTTGAGCACTTTCTTGGAAGAAGAGTAAAGGGGTGAAATTCACAGGTTTGACATGTAAGATGAACATTTCAAGTTCATGTTAAAGGTCATTCAAGTTAAAAGCCATTTCGCTCTGTTATCTAGATTAGTTCTTTGGTTGCTCTCTTTCTTAAAATTGTGATTCCTTAGAAAACCGAAATGATAGGAGTGAAAAGAAAGTATAAGACTTTTTCAAGTGATGGAAAAAGGAAAACTGTAGAATACTGGCCATGTTAGATTTGCAGCAATTGCTAACCTCAAAACCTCAAGAGAATAAATAATGAATCCAAAAAAAAATCAGGTACCAAAAAGCAATAAAAGACTTTTTCTTGAAAAAGATATGCTTGAAGTTTCTTTTAGTGTCAAAATGATTTCTTAAACTTGCAATAAAGCATTTAATAATGTAATAATAGAATAAATACCTAACAAAACTAATACAGATGAATTTTAATCAAGAGTCCATATTTTCTTTAGTATCAATTTCAAATTTTCATCATCATATTCCAACTTTCTATAAAGTTTCTTAAAGCCCCCATGTCTTAAAACCTCTTCATCTAGAATTTTTTTTCTTTCCTGTGGAATTCGAAATATACAGGCTCGACTGTGTATGCAATGTTCCCACTGCGAGGCTCATAAAATCAAACATATTTAGCAATTTGCAGGATCTATGACAAAGAAAGGCTACATATACGTGGATTTAACAAATTAATCTCATTTCTAAAGCAAAGTGTCAAATTTTACTCAATTATCAAAAAATTGTCGCAGCAGAGGGTGGTGTCTTTATGCTTGAGGGTTACTCATGGAGCCCCCCCCCCCCCTTAGTTACTCCCCTAGGAGTTCAGCTGCTTTATAAAACAAATACCTCAAACAACGAATGTAATAAGTGAAGTCGGCTCTAAATAAGTGATGCATCTACTGTTATTTGGTTTTTATCCTAATGCAAAACTTCAGAGACAGTTATTAAGATAAGTTCATGAAACTGAAGGATAATACATAATATAGGAAATTTCAAATTTTTGTGTGGTAGCACGTAACAAAAAGAAATTCATTAAACTATGTGTTGTAGCTCATTAATAGTTTGTTTTTCAACATGTTTTGTAAACTATTATGAGCATAGAAACATTCATAAAGCAAATTTATTCTGTTTATGCAAAAATGTTCATATTTCAGCTTAATGTCCATATTAAGCTGTTCTGACTTATAGTATGTGAAGCTAAAATGTAGTTCATGATGAAATCATTTCCAATCATGGTAGACATTGTAACTACAGTGAAGCACCCTTTATACATTTCTCTTTTATACGTTTTTATCATTTATACGTTTTATTTCTCGGTCCATGCAGAGTCTAATACATATTAATTATAAAAAAAAATGTTTTATATGTTTTCCTGAAATCACAATTTTATTTACACGTTTTTTTTCTCCAAGTCAAAAGGAGAGAGAATGTGTGATGGAGATAAGCCTTGAAACCAAGTAATGATCATCCTTTCTGCCTCGAGGCAACAAAGAATTTACTTTTGACTTGTGGCAGCAGCGTAAAAATAGAATAGGATTTTGTTTATTACAATGAAGGTGACATAAGAAGAATTTGGCCATTTTCATTGAAAGAAGTTTAATTAGATAGATGTAAATAATGTGTAAATAATCTCAAATGAATGTGTTTTTTAATATGAGCTTTTTCTTTCAAGAACGTCATAAATTGTAATATTACTGCGTAGACAATTTGGCTCACAAAGTTAAGAATGTGTTATGAGACGGTAACATTGTGCATTTCAACCTCAGCTCCTAAGCTGCTGACTGTCCAGTTCCTTAGATATCGCATCTGACCTTGACCTATACTTGCCCAGTTGAACAAAATCCCTATTCCAGTTGAAAATAAGCACCCCACCCGATCACCACACAAAAGGTGATAAGGATTCACGTGCAATATCCAGTCAGCAGGAATCTCTTTCCTAACAGTTTTTTCAGTTTCTGGATTTTATCATTCACTAGCAGTTATAATGACTTCGCGTTGTAGAAAATCACTGTCGTTAAAAGAAAAAATGCACATTTTGAAGGAAGAAGATGAAAATAGACTTTTAAAAAGAGTGGAGCTTGCGAAAAAGTAAGGTTTCTCCGTGTCAACTATAAACACACTCATTTATAAGCGTAAGATAATAGAGGAAAACCAGAGAAAGTGCGTGTAGAGAAAGTGCTTTTATAGTGGATCAATCAGTGTCGCAGTGCCAAAATTCCCATCAGTGGTCCTTTGCTTATTGAGAAGGCAAAAGAAATTTCGTCGAAGTTAAATGTGGAATGTGATGCATCATTTTCTTCGGGTTGGCTTCACAAATTGAAACTAAGACACGGCATTACAGGTAAAATTGTAAGTGGAGAATTTGGAGATGTTGTGGATGACTGGATTCAAAACCAATTGCCAGAACTAATAAAGGGATATAAAGTAAAGGACATTTTTAACGCAGATGATACAGGTCTGTTTTATAATCTTCTACCATCTAAAACTCTTGTAATCAAATCAGATACGTGTCATAGTGGCAAAAAAAGCAAAAGTGCGATTGACCGTGTTATTGTGTGCCAATGCAGATGTGTCTGAAAAATTACCTCCTGTTGTTATTGGCAAATCAAAAAACCATGCTGCTTCAAATATGTGAAAACCTCGCCAACAATATATGTACATGGCTAATAAAAAATCTTGGATGACTGTGTCTTTTTTTACCGATTGGTTAAAAGAGTTAGATGATAAAAAAAAAAAAAAATGGTGAATCATTTTATTCATCAATCAATGTCCAGCTCATCCACCTAATACGGACTTTCTAACAAATGTAACTGTCAAGTTCTTCCCTGCAAATTGTACGAGTAAATTCCAGCCGCTAGATTTTGGAGTTGTTAAATCCTTCAAACAACACTATCAGAAACTCTTAGTTCAAACAGCTATCGCCAGTTTAGACCAAGGAGGTTTCGAAAAAATGAGCATTGACATCTTGCAAGCTATGAATTTCGTAATGTTGGCGTGGGAGAATGTTTTACCCAAAATGATAAAGAACTGCTTCACCATTGGCGGATTTTTGTCTTCAATGGAAGGTCCTTTTGAAAACGCTGAAGTTACTCATTTGGTTCCCCCTGAAAACTGGTCAAATTTAAGTAACGTTTCTTTGTTTGATGAATTTGTTAAATGTGATTCAGAACTCGCAACTTGCTCACTTCTAACAATCGATGAAATGACCATTAATGAAGAAACCAGCAGCGAAGAAGAGGATAATTGTTCTGAAAAGCCACTGCCAGGTTTTCAGCAATCTTTGGAGAGTTTCAACACCATGCAAGACTATCTTATTAGTAGTGATTTAAATAATGTTAAAATGGCACTTTTAACTGTAAACAAAGAACTTTTTTCTGTGCATTCCAAAAGAGCCCTACAACCTAAAATAACAAGATACTTTGCAAATCATACCGCGTGAATATGAAAAGTAATATATTTATATTAACTCTGACATTAAAAGGTTAGTACATGCTTTATTTCATTGTATTACATTATTTCATTTTCCTTATCACACATTAAACTATTTTAGAACTTATAATACTTGTATTACAAAAATACTCGTTTATTTATTTTTTTCCATCTTTTTTTGTAATTTCCGTTTATACGTTTTTTCATCAATGTTTTTTTTTTCTTCAGAGTCCCTTAAAAAACATATAAACGGTGCTTCACTGTATATTGTTAAAATACTTTTTATGTAAGAATAAAGTCAGTGTTCTCCTTTTCTAAGTGAAGTTAAATATTTTGACAGTTCATTTGGGTATACTTTTGGTTTTGAAACTTATTTTCTTAGCAAATTGCTCATTATTTCCTAGATTTGTAAATTATATATGTGTGTTGATTATTAATACCAATTTCTCTTATGTACAGTATCAAAATGAGGCTTTTTGCAATCATTAGTGCATTTTTTTTCAGGGTGTTTTTAATGTTGACAAGGAAAATGGATTGACCCTAGTTGAGTTAGCTGATGGTGTAACAGTTGAAGACATTATATCTACTACTAACTGTCAGTTTGAAGTAAGCTCACTTGTAATATTTTAATCACTTTAGAATGCCTTTCTAGCATTTATAAAAAACAATTTTCAAATTGATATAATTTTGTCATTAAAAATAGGTTAACAAAAAAGAATGATTCATTTGAGTCCACTCCATCCGTGTTTTTTCATAAAATGACACATTGAGGCAAGCACCGTTAATTCACTACTTTTGAGTTTTTGACAGATATATGAATTTAATTAATTAAACGTGTTCAAAACTTTTTGCAGTTAATATAATATTAGAACAATATTATTAGATGGATGATGAATGAGATTTGCAGGGCTCCCAAATGGTCCGCTTTTCCCGCCAAAGTTCGTTTTTTAGGGTAAAGTCCGCTTTAGACTGCTTTTTAACATTTTGGTCCGTATAGTCCGCTTTTATATTGTTTTTACTCAAAAATCAGATTTTAAAAATTTTCATTACATTAAAAGATACTGCGTGTTGACGTTTTTTACGCCCAAACACGCGACCGCAGCGCCGTTTTTTTATTGAACTTGACTTTCTGGTATTATTTCGCCTCAGATTGACAGATTGAGATTTTTGGGAGGAGTTATGACGTCAAATCAAAGCATTTTGCTACCGATATTTCTCACGGAAGAATGTTTCATTAGTGCAATTTTCTGAACTTGTGTTCGATTATGTAGCATCGCGAAAAATTACTTCCTGTGTAAGCGAGTTCAATCTCTTTGCATCTTGTTAATATTTTGATATTTTTGACAATCAGAAGTTATTTTAACATTCATTAACTTAGATTAGCTTATTTTATGTTTAATTTAAAAAAATAATAAACTACTTTTTTTTTCGGAACCATGATAACATCAAACTTTTTTGGATTTCACCAAAAATTGCTTGCTGGGTTTTGAGATTTCAATCTCTTTGCATCTAACAAATATTTTGATATTTTTGGCAATCGGAAATAATTTTGACATAACACCTCCTTAGATTAGCTTATTTTTTGGTTAATTTTAATAGACAATTAACTTTTATGTTTGGAACCATAGCAACATTGAACTTTCTTGCACTTCGCGGAAAGTGCTTGTCGTGTTTGAGATTTCAATCTTTTTGCATCTTGTAAATAATTTGATTTTTTTGGCAATCAGAAGTTATTTTGACACACTCCACCATAGATTAGCTTATTTTTTGTTTGATTTTAATAGGTAATAAACTACTTTTTTTTCGAAATCATGGCAACGTTGAACTTACTCGTACTTCGCGGAAAATTGCTTGTCGTGTTTGAGATTTCAATCTTTTTGCATCTTGTTAATATTTTGATATTTTTGGCAATCGGAAGTTATTTTTACATACGCCACCATCGATTAGCTTATTGAGCAATCACGATTGCTTATTGTTCTCATTTGACCGTTTTTGGTGCCCGTGCCTTTTCCAACTTGGACCAGGGACACCAGCACCACCGCCCACCGTCCTCTGCTGGCGGCGCGGCTGCTCCGGTTTTGAGCTATCCGATCTCCTGATCGGAGGCGTCCATGTCCTACGCACACACACGTTCACACACATACACACACACACGACTTCATACACATACACTCACACACGCCTACGTGCATACACACAGGTCTACGCGTGCAGACAACTATGCACACGTAGGAGGAGAGGCAGGCTTGGGGAGGGGGGACAGGAGCTGTTTCTAGAAACAATAACTCCAATGAGTAGGGTCCTGTCTCAGTTCGTGATTGCGAAAAACATAATTTGGATTCAAAATTTCAGAATTCAAATAAATTTTCTTTTTTTTTTTGTGTAGTTTTAATAGATAATAAACTTACTTATTTTTGAAACCATAGCAGCATTGCACGAACTCGAACTTCGCGAAGAATCGCTTCTTGTGTTTGAGATTTCAATCTTTTTGCATCTTGTACATATTTTGATATTTTGCGCAATCGGATGTTATTTTCACATATGCTATCCTAGACTAGCATATTTTCTGTTCAATTTTAATCATGTTTAGTTTTAGAGAATATTTATTTTTTTTTGGAAATTATGCCAACAGTTACTTCGCGAAAATTTGATTCTCGTGTTCAAGATTTCAATCCTTTTGCATCTTGTAATTATTTTAATGTTTTTGAAAATTGGAAGCTGTTTTGACATGTGCTACCTCAAATTATATTATTTAATTTTATTTTAAAAACTAAAACTTTATTTTTTTTAAATACTCATTATGAGTATTTTCAATTTGAAAATATAGCTCTATGAATCTGAACTTACACATTTATTTATTACATTAAGTTATCCAGTAAAAGCAAGCTCTAATTTACATTTAGTGTATTAATCGCTTAAGTAGCATTTGTATATTTTTGGGTGTGGTGACTTTAATAAATAATTTTCTTTCTCACTAATTTTTATACATACTTGAAGACAGTTACAACATTTTTTGGTGCCCGAACAACTAATACATACATATGAAGAAATGATTTTGGATACTTAGGATACTAATAAATGATTTGCAAACCTCTAATATTTTTGAACTTAGTCAGTCAGTAGCGTAGCCAGAAATTTCCTCCTGCTTTGGTATTTGGTCATAAACTCTCATATGTATATAAACTTACCATATTTAGGCTGGAAATATGTGTAAAAACCAAGGACTGTGGAGGGGGACCTCCTTGGCTCTAAACTATATCTTCTTGTCTTGCTGTACCTTATATCAAAATGAATGGGGTCATTTCCAAAATTTTAAAAGTATTTTTTTTTCTGAAAGA
Source organism: Uloborus diversus (assembly GCF_026930045.1). Taxonomy (NCBI): domain Eukaryota; kingdom Metazoa; phylum Arthropoda; class Arachnida; order Araneae; family Uloboridae; genus Uloborus; species Uloborus diversus. The sequence continues at coordinate 82,844,086 of NC_072736.1, forward strand.
GCATGCTTAAAAACATAGGATCTAACCATTTTTTAAATAATTTCTTTAAGCTTAATATTTTTAAAAAATTACTTAAATCGGTGCGCTTTCATTGTTTACACTTCTGTCGTGTGAAATCAAATGATGAAATGCCATTCAGTGTTGCCATTCACAGTACAAAATATTTAATTCACATCTTTACTCACGTGCATTGGCAACGATATGGTTGATAGCAAACGTAGAGCGCAATTTTAATTCGCTGCTTGATTATCATAACGTGGAAACGCGGTAGAAAGATAAGCCAAAGTGCATCATTTGTGACGTCATAAAGGCCACGCCTTGTTTGAAAAATCGGACATTTAAAAAAATTAATTTAAAAAAAAACTGTATGAAAAATGAAAGTATTTTCTGGGTCCATGTTATTTTTTTCCTCATTCTATCCATTTCAATGACTAAAAGTAGTAGTTTGACTGAATTAAATCACCCCATTCCCTTTAAACTGGTTATGTGAAAAATTTTGTAAACTACTATGTGCTAAGGTGTTTACTGTAATAACTGTATCTAAAAGGTCTTTATTAGGTATGCACTGATTCATTGGTCACTTAGGTGATTATTTTTAATTAGTCAATTTTTACCTGTTAATTAGTAGAAAATTTATTTTACAATTAAAGTTACTCTGTAAGATGGTCAGTTACATGCTTGCTTATCACCCCCCCCCCAATCCAAATGTGTGTAAATAATATAATTCAATGGATAAAAAGCTCAGTTGTACAGAAGGTGATAAGGATTTATCATTAAAAATCATTATTATGGTTAATTAACGAATTATCTTCACGTCACTGCCAGGCAGCTAATTTGCCTTTTCGTGCTTCTGTGCGTTTAACTATGAATGGTCCTCCCAAGGTCCTCTTTTTAATCCTAACTGGTCCTCTTAGGTCCCCTTTTTGATTCAAAGTGGTCCTCTTTTACCCTTTTCTATGGCTAAAATGTGTTGGGAGCCGTGGATTTGCATTGGTAGCTTCACCAGGCTTCAATTTCACACCATTATTTTTTTTTTTTTTTTTTCAATGTCCTTTGAGAGCAGAAAGTTTTTTTTTTTTTTTTGGAGTGCCATCAGTTGAGTGATTCTCTATTTAATGACTTTCAATCATGATTAAATAGGGAGCCTGTCAAACAGATTTTTTTCGTACATAATTTCAACAAAGTCGTTTTTTCTTCACTCTTTTGAAGCTTAGTCAAACATTTTTTATGTGTAGAAACTTATTTTGTTTCATTTTTATTACAATACACGGTAATATTATTAAATTGAAGATGAAAAAAATAATAAGATATAATAAATACCAGGGCATAATCTAGCATTAAGCCCATGGCCCGCCCTGGCCCAAGGGCCCCCTAGCTTTCGGGGCTCACAAAAATTACAGACCATATAAAAATTATGCCAAAATATGGTTTTAATTTGTTTGTTGTGGTGTTTAAAATCACAATATACTGAGTGTGGCAAATAAAAGTGGTCCAGAGAGCCGAATTTACAATTAAAGCATAGTAAAGCAAAGGTTTCCAATCTGTTGGGTGTGCCTCGGGACAATAGAATAATTTAGGGGGTATGCAGCTGTTACCAGCATGTCATTTTTAATACACATACACAAAATCAAATCAGTGTCAGCCTCAAAGCAGAATACTACTAAATTTGCGACGTATGTCGCAGAACAGATGTTTAAGTTGCTATACAATTCTGTTCAAATGAGAGACGAAAACTCAGACAAATTTTCTGCGGAAATTCTAGAAAAATTTGTAGAATTTCTGCAGAAACTGCAGATTTTCTACAAAAATCTTTCCATTAAAGATATAATTCTGCAGATTTCTTCAAATTAGAAGAAAATCTGAAATTCTCACAAATTACACTTATGCAGCTGAAAGCTTGCGCAAAATGTCGGAATTTTATGCCTCATTTGCAGAAACTTTAAAATTTACTTTGAACTTAAATCTGCAAAATGTGTGCAACATTAAAGATGTTTTCAGAAATTCCATAGGATTTTGCAGAAATCATCTTTTGACTGCCCGTACCTACTTTATGCCCTTAATCGCTGTACGGGTTTAGATTTTTCCGGGTTTTACTGGAATTTTAGCTTTTTATGTTTTTGAAGTTTTCTTCCTTGTTCACTTTTTTAGACCTCAAAACAATCCTATATTTTTTATAAATCCCAAAAGATTTTTCTTGCATTTTTCGTTCCTTTTTCTCCATTTTTCCCAATCGATCTTCATTCATCACAATTTCTGCTGTAAACGCATGTTTCGGAAGCATACCAACATTGATTCACCTGTCTCACTGAAAATTGCATGTCTTGCTTGAGATTTCAATCCCTTTGCATCCTGAATATATTTCAATGATTTTAAAAGTTTTGAGGTATTTTATTTTATGCTGCCATAACTTGACTCATTTAATATTATTTTAGTAATTCATTTATTTATTAACTTTATTTTAATTGCTTATTCATACTATGTTAAATTAATTTTAAAAAACGTAGTTTGACACCCAGACTAGGATTTTAATAAAACTTTGTTTGCTTTTTCTATGCATTTGGAGAATCTTACATGGTTTAGGTTTAACAGCCTGTTCAAGTTTTGGAGAGATTTTATAGTTTTCATGATCAACTAATTTTATAACTTTTCTACGTGTACAATGCTAGAAGTACTTGCAGAACAGTTTTGGGCAAATGATTTTACATTGCATAACATCACGAAGTATTCTGCTTTAGGGACTGTCATGAAATATGTAAAAAGCAATACTTCATTGCTAAGACATTTGGGTTTGAACGCCCACACTAAGAACATTGTTACCTTTTCGATGATACCATGGTTTGAGGCATTTTGTACAACTTGTTAAATGTAGTAAAAATTATAAATTGTATTCATATTACAATTTAATAATAAATAAGTTATGCTTTCTGAAAACTATTTTGTATAAAATACAGGGTGCTTATGCTTCAAAAATCCTTAAACTCAATTTTCATTTTCCTTTTTAATGGACCTTAAAACATCTTAGTTTCAGCTTTAAACTCCTTAAGTTTAATTTTTGTATCTTCCAGAGTGCATAAACATTTTTTAAAATCAAAATGAAGGAGCTTTTCAGGACTTTTGAGTCTAAAAAAGCTTAAGGACACAACCAAAAATATCTAAATTAAATTTTCTAAATTGTTTACTTACATTCAACACTAAATCCTCTTCACTAATTTATAAATAAAAAAACTTAACTGCTTATTGCATTAATATGTAAACAATAATTTAATACATAAAAATGTATTTATTAGTGCCCCCACCACCACACTCGTGGAATGGGGAAATTCACACAATGCTCCACATTCAGTAGAAACAATGAAATCTGGAAAGTTGGTTCTGCTCTACTCCTGGGTCAACTTCACTTTGTGAGCTGGATGATGATCTCTCGATGAAGAAGGATCTCTTGATGAAGGATCCAAAATACATTCTGGAAGCACTGCTGAACCCACAGAAGTATCGCAGCCTCATAGATGTCATGCTGGTACACATTTTGTTAGATTTTGACCCCCTCTTCAATGAAAACAAGAGATGCCTTACAGCTTGCGCAAAATGTCGCTCCACATCATGACAAATCGAGGTTTTTGTCAGTGTTCAACAATGTACTGGAAACATTGGAGGACCAGACTCGGTCATTTAGGGAGTTATGCTCCTGCTCCAAAGGGAACAGCTCGTCCGTGAAGAGGATGCTCTTCTTACATTAAGCTGCAAACAGACGCTTGAGTTGATGGCATATTTGGAGCTGTGCAGACTTGTTGCCTTCTGTGAGCCACTGAATTTTTTGATAATTATACAGCTTGAGATGGAGTTCATTTTTGGCTATTTGCCTAACTGCTTCGCGAATGGATTATCACAGGCAATTTTTTGCATGAAGACTCTCTGATTCTGGATGACCTTACAGTTCCTGGCGATACATTTTCATCCTCTTCCAGGTTGGTCACCTTCATGGCTATTTAAAACGTTTGATGTCCTTGGATACAGTCTGTCCTGGCATACTGAGTAAGCGAACAATTTCACACTGTCGCTTTCCTTGATGAAACAGCTCTAATATTACAACATGTTTGTCTGTTATCTTAAAAAGAAAAGGAAATATTTGAGCTAATGAAAACGCAAAAAAGCATGGGTATTTCAACAGAACAACGTTTTATAGGTTACAATTTCGCATCAGTCTGTGTTAAAATTGTCTCTGTTGTTTTGTGTCACCCTGTAGAAATAACTTATTAAAAGTAATGGCAGCTGCCCTGCAAAGCTCCCATCACAATTCAAATAAAATAAAATTCACCTCTCCTTGGAAGAAAATGTTATGTAATAAGAGCATAAATAATTTAATTTAAGAAAAATCCAACTCTTATCTGTTTAAAAAAAAACAATTAGTATGTCGATCATAAAAAAAGAGTAATTATTCCAGCCAAAAGGAATTAGCTTTTTTGCTATTAAATTAAATAGAAATGTACAAAAATAATTTAACCTAGACTACAAGCCTTTTTTTCCATAAATCTCCCCCCCCCCCACCCATCCAAAAGAAAAAAAAAGAACAGAATTTAGTTGAAATTTGCATGAATATTTTTTCCTTAGATCTTTGAGGAGTCCAAGCCTTAACATGCCAACCATAATTTATCGCAAATGCACTTCCATTTCCCTCCTGGTGTTTCAATCGAAATAAAATGAAATAAACACTCAAAGTTCTCAAAATGAAATAATCCATTTGCACACTGCAAACCTTCAGTCACTTTTTGAGCATCGACTCTTGCTTTTCTTTTAGAACATTTTGAAGTGCATTTTTTGGAAGTTTTCAAAACACTTCCGAGAAAAACTTTTGGAAAAGCGTTTAAGAACATCTTTTGAAGAATGATACCTGCCTTTTTTAGAACATTTTGTGACCCACATTTTTACAGCCCTTATGGAATATTCCTTTGTTTTTTATCAGTAAATTTTACTGTTTTAAGCATTCTCATGGGGCAGCAGTCAACTGCCGCCGGGAAATGGGCATTGTTCAGCCAGGAAAGGGCCATCCTTTTGAGCGACAAAGGTGACACTAACTGGCTGGGATTCATGCCTACAAAATTTCTTGTAGTATCACTGAGAGATTATATTGACTGGTAATTAAAGAAAGCTATTGCAATTTTATTTGGACGAAAAAAAGGGATGATTTTCCATGTGCACCAAAATGTGTTTCTAATCTGTTCTCAAATGTGTTTCTAAATTTTAAATTTAACAAATATTTTCTTGAATGAGATACATTCAGAGCACTTATTGATGTATTTTCTGTTTAACAGAGCACATTTAAATGCATAATCAGGAACAGTTTTTCTGAACTAAAGTGTTCCAAATGTGTTTTCAATATATACTGCAAATTTACAGTGAAATATTTATTCATTCAATGCTGTTTCACTGTCAGAAAAAATGGGTAAAAATTCCAAGCAAAGTCTTTCTTTAGTGAACTTGAAAAATATTTCAGGATAAAAAAAAAAAAAAAAAAACCTTCTTTTGTGAAAAATGGATTCTTTCTGAAAAGAGAGAGGCACAACTGCAAAAAGTTGAGAAGGCATTGCAGTAAGAGAAAAGAAAAGTTCTCTAACCTGCTATAGCAGATGTTGAAAGTGACAATCATTCATCTCTTGATGCTTTTGGGCCCTGATCAGAAAGATGTGGAAGGCTCATAGAAGTTGGGCTCTGATATTGCTACAATCTCAACAAAAACATTTAGCCGCAGCTCCTGATAACTGTAAGGTTTGTTGCCTTAAACATACGCTTCTTTTTGTGGGGAACCCTCAACTCTAAGGTGCATCATAAGTCTTCATAGTATTCCAATTCCTTCCAAAACTGTAACAGAAAATTTGATGAGATTGCAGATTGAACGAAATATGTTTTAGCTTAATTGTTGATATCTTTATAGTGTGTGTCTGAAACGGATTGCTTTCAATTTTCTATTTGGTAAATAAAATTGAAATTTCAGTTCTTTTTTTTTTTTCTTTTAGATTTCTCCTGATGTAAAACCTATGGGCCAAGCGTAAGATTAGCAGCTGTTACTGAGAAAACTATTGAAAAGTCTGTAATTTTTTACAAATTTAAATTGTACAGATGAAATCAAATTTTTGGTTTTTACAGAATGGCATGTAACTATTTTAGTCATGTAAATAATTTAATTTCCTATCTTGAACATAAGTACTTAAATTATTCAGAGAGTTGATATCTCTGGATTATGATAAAATACATTTTTATCTTCATTGATCAAAAATCTACTTGTTATTTTATAATAAAATAATACTTTTGAGAAAAAAATAGTTTCTTGTTTTTATTATGTTATGCATTTATATTAATCTTATTTGAAATTATAGTTTCTGTGACCAGAACATGATGCTTAAATTTTGGTCAAATGATTTATTTATTTTATTTTTTAATGATGAAGTCAATCTATGTCTAGTAAAAAGAAAAGTAATTTCAATAATCCGCTAATAAAAACCTGTATTTTAAATTAGTAAAAACTTCATACACTAAGTTATGTATTACATTTATTATTACCATTACTAATCGCTCAGCTTGTTGTTTTTCAACTTGATTTTATCGTTATTTTATTTTCACAATGACTTATGACTTTTACCCAACAAATCCAAAATAATAAACTGGAAATTTTAAGATCAAATTTAAAGAATCCTCATGTAAATAATAGCCAATGATCGAGTAGCGCTCCTGACGTCATCAACAATGAATCTCGCGCCACGGCATGATAATTTGATAATATGTTTTGGTAATGTTTCACATGCAGGGAAAGGCTTTAAATTGTGACAAGGCTGAACTATATCCGATAACTTAACTGTTTTACTGGTAAGACTGTGTCATTTCAGGGGAATCAGGGCCATATACAAGGGAGTGTTCTTAGAGTTCACCTCCTTCCCCCCCCCCCCCCCAAAAAAAGTTTGGTTTGACACTTAAATGTTCGTTTATATTTAAAAATTTCTAAAAAATATTGTTCCAAAACTCAAATGTCTTTCATATGTATATTAATTGAATGCAACGCTTTCATAATAGATAACCCAAAGACTTGAATTGCACAAATAGCACAAAGCTTCGCATGAGAATTTTTAAACCCTCCTCATATTATTTTCTGATTGATTACAGCCCTAAGGGGAATAAAGAAATGAGAAAGTGATCAGCAATGAATGCTATCTGGAGTTGACTACTGGAGTTGAGGGTTTATCCACTGGAGTAGGGTTAAAATTTCAACAATCAAAATATCACCAAACAGGCAATTGCTTCATTCAAATGTAGAAGCAATTTTCACCCATCATACCTTGAAGGGCGATTTTCTAGGATTAAGATAAAAGATTTGGTAATGTAACAACTATAACATTAGACATAAGAAAACAAGGTAATATTATGAAAAGAGAGAGAGAGAGATTGATGCATAGAAAAAAAATAGCAACAAAAGACAGAAGGGAAAAATCGACAATACTAGCAACGCCGTTAGTACTACGGATGCAAGTGTTTTATAACCATTCAAAATCACACAAAGTTTTCACCTAAAAAACACAAATAAATGAAAATAAATTTTCTAATGGAAATCTATAAAAGTAAGATAGTTTACATAATGAAACCTTTTACTGTTACATAAAATAAGTACAGTCATCCCTCACTACTTCGCGCTTCGACTTTCGTGGCTTCACTACATCGCGGTTTTTCTGTTTTTTTTTTTTTTTCAAGTATAGTAATTAGCATTTTTTATGCACTCGTGTAAACTGTTTCCTACATAAGAATAACAAAGTATGTCTTTTAAGTGAGGTAAATCCTTCTGAGGGCTGTAGTTGTACTAGGTGAGGGAGTGGCAGTATAAAATCGTCGAAAGAGTTGGGAATCGCTATCTCATTTTAATCGTTAAACAAAAACTGAAAAGTATAAATCACTGTATTATTACGTCTATAATTGTAAATGGTGTTCAACAATGTACTAGATTTTTAAGTTGTGTTCGTAATACCTTAAATGAGAATAAATGTGGAGGAAGAACAGGGGCACATACAGTCACTAAGTGGCAATTAATTCATCATTGAACAAGTTGAGCTATTTTCATAGATTAATAGTAGTGCGTACGAACTGCATGTGTATGTAGTTTATTTCCCAATAATTAACAATGTGATATCTATTAACATATCTCATTTTCTCATATTTTGTGCAATTTTTTAAGTAATGCAAATGTAATGGTGGCTACGTCTCATGTCTAAGGGGCTCTACCTATGTTAAAAACCTATTTAATTGTCTTAAGTAAGTTTTATGCACTCCAATTAGGAAAATATACGATTTAAAATTACAGAATCCTACTTTGCGGAAATTCAGTTATCGCGGTAAACGAGGGATGACTGTATTGCAGTAATCGGTCAGATAATGCAGTGTTAACTTACATTCTTTTCAAGATTTGTTTCACAGTAACTTTTTTTATCCTTAATATCTGGTTTTCAATAATTGATAAAATGTGACAAGTTTCATTCTTTTCAGGATGTTTACGCAATCTGAAGAACCTTGAAAATAGTTAAATTTTGATCAACTTTTTAAGGCTCTGAAAATCCTGGAAAATTGGGATTATCTGCAAAAACTTCTTAAAATCCGTTGATTTTCTTTATCTCACTTGCCAAGCGCATAACATAAATCATGTACACTCTTTTCACTCCATATTTGTCCTGTACCTACCACTCTTTGTGGTAGAGGTGCGATATCGATGGCAAAACATCGATGTTAGAAATTAAAACATCGATAGTATTGATACATTAACCAAAAAACATCAATGTTTTAAAACATCGTTCTTTTTATCAATGTATAACATATATTTTTGAATATACTACACTAATTTAGGCAATACAAAAGAATACGTATCCGATGAATATGTTGAAAATACTGAAACTCAAATCATGAATATAATTTAATAAGAATAATTTCGCAACATCTTGGTATTATAGAAGGGCAAAAATTGAGAATAAAAAAGCACCGATTAATATAACTAGTTATAGTAATAAGGAAATATATTCAAACAGAATGAAACTAAAAGTAAAATTACATCAAAAAAAAAAAAAAATCTAACTTGTAAGAAAAATGTATCATAGCACTTACCACTGGTCAGTTTAATGATGAGAGAAAGTTGTGCTAATAACCCCAAATATTGGTGTTGACAGTTTGAGAAATAGAAACTTGTTTACTTTGTTCCCCAGAAGCGCATTTCTCTTTTCGCAGACTATCCCACCAGTCAGAGAAACATCTCTTTCCGATGGAACATAAGTTGCCATCACTATCAAATACTTTGAAGCTATTTTTACCAGCTCTGAATTTTTAAAGTTATAATTTCCACCGTAGTAACATAAAACACACATACAAAAACTAAATAAATAAATAAAATTAAATATAAACAAAATAAAATTAAAAAATAATTAAAATTTAATTAAAAAAATTTTTTTAATCCCCCTAAAAATTTTGAAAGTGCAACTTGTGCCATAAGCTCCCCCGTGGGCACCCCTGTATCAGTTTTCTGATAAGCTACTGAGATTTGCTACTTTCTTCCCCAAAGCACTATGACAACCAAAAAACACATTGATGAAGAAGTCTGATGCACCAAGTCGATCTCCATACAATATAGAAGTTCGGCTAGTCATTTTTTCTTCTTCCTCTCCTCTGTCTAATGTGCAGAATCTAATGTGACAACGCTATGAGCTGTGTAATGTGCAGGCGTGGTCAGGAAAACACCAACGGTTTTTATTTATCATCATCTAAAAACATCACAGCTATGTTTATTCATTATTCCTGTACAGTACAGTATTATACAAATGCTACTCTTAATTAGTATTACTGTATGCTGTATGTTTAGTACTGTGCTTCATATCTTTCTTTCATTAGTTTTGTGCATTTGCAATACTATTCATTATTATGTTGAATAACATTCCTTTTTCAATATACTATTTATTCATTTCTTCATGAGGAAAATGGTAATATTTAGTAGGGAAATGGTTTATAGCACTGAGAGTTGGTGTCTATAAGTGTGTAAAACAATTATGTATGTGTTTCAAAAAGTCATATAGATATTGACTCCTCGAAACGCATACATAATTTAACTTAAATCAATCGCCTATTTCACTAAGTGAAATTTAGATCTGCGTGAAGGTCTTGGACAGGCCCAGTATTTAAGGAGGGATGGAGCAATTGACTCCTCCGGCTTTGGGATATCAAATATAGATGGGTATAATATGGTTTTTGTTGTTTTTTGGTGGAATTAGCATTGAGTATGCACTCATCCCCCCCCCCCCACACCGGGAAATATTCAAAATGAGGAGCCTGGCCTTGCAACTCATCCCTCAAAAAGTCAAGACTCCTCTGTATTTCATTTTTAAATTTTCCCATTGAGTGTATATAGTTCATTACAACTCTCTAAAATTACAAAAGAAGAAAAATGTTTAAAATTGAATATGAAGCACAGAAGTCTCATGTGCACAGGCCCGGACTATTCGGCGATCGCCGAGGGCCCCCAAGCTAGGAAGAGCCCCCAAAGGAAGCGAAAAAAAATTTGTAGCAAAAAATGATTTTACAATTCTTTGATTTCCTTCTAACTATTTCAATCTGTTTCCTTATACGTTTTGCCAGGATCAGGACCTGATTACTGAATGTACCAAATAGGCTGTGGTCTAGGGCCCTTGCTTTTTAGGGGCCCTCCAATGGCTAAAGTTATTTTAGCTAATGACTAAAAGTAAGATTTAACTGCATAGTGGCTCCAAAAATATTTGCTTAGAACCTTCCTATATCTTAATCAGGCCCTGTCTGGGATGCTTTTGATCTCTAGTTTTATACAAATAGCACACTGGACCTAATTAAAGCCAGGTAGGGCCCCGGGGCAAACATTATTTTTAGGTTAGGGGCCCGTAGGGCTTTAAATTCTCTGAATTTGTCCCGTAAACAGGGCCGGATTAACAAATAGGCAACTTAGGAATCGCCTAAGGGTCCCCAACAGAAATGTTCAGCCTCCCTGCAAAAAATCATCTGGGCCCCTAACCGCCCACTGAATTGCCCCCCATCCCCCACCCCCTCGCTCAAAAAAAAAAAAATTAAAAGAGTGGTTGTTGTTTGTGTTTGTATGCTTCAATATTTCTAGGTTCAAATTTTGGGGAGGCCTGTATTCAAACTCTATACATTGGCTAAAATAATTTTAGCCGCAAACTAAAGTAGTTTCAGCCATTTGAGGGCCCCTAAATATCCAGGATCCATGGCTACGGCCTAGTTGGCCTATTCAGTAATCAGATCCTGGAGGTGTTTAGGTGTTCGATTTATTTTTAAAAAGATTCTTCGGTTTCTCGGCCCATGGGCCCCTAAGAGGTGTGCCCTCCCCCTCCTCGCATTACAGAGTCTGCGAGTACGCAGATCTCCAGAGTAATCCTAAAGTTGAAAAAAGTTATCTTTTGCAAATTCCAACAAATAAAATTTAACCAACAACTTTTCTTTCCTTCCTTCTTTCTCCAAGTGTACTACCGAGGCCTCCGGGGGTGTTGGCGGTACTACACAGGAGTTCTGTCTTTGTCAATTTGGTTCCACGCATGGTTAAGTTACTCCAGTGACAGGAGTAAATTAGGACCCCTTGGAGAGTGATGTCAGCTTTTGTGATCCAGGCCGCTAAAGGTGCGCTTCTCCACGTTTCTGCAAGTTCTTGTAGAATCAAAAAGATGAGATAAGACAAGAACTTAGAATTTGGGTATGGATGATGACCGTGTGAAAAAAACTCAAACAAAAGAGAAATGCAGGTGTAATAAAAATAGGAGTAAATAAAAACTTCATGACTCGTTCAAGACTCAATGGGTTCATGTTGATTGCTTTAGTGCCCCATCTCCTTTGCTTTTAAACCAGTAAATAAATGGGAAAATTGAATGCATATGGAAATCTTTCCGATAGGGTCCGACTGGATATTGGCTATAAAACTATTCCACGTGGGGTTTTGTCTTCTGCAATCTGCATTATAGTAAGATAATTGAAGGTTTGTATTTTACTTGCGTGCAAGCCAACTATAATTTTTATTATGGAAATTAAAAGATAGATACATTGGGACAAAATAGTGACAAGATGAAGCAAAAAATGTATGATAATTTTCTACTATTAAGGCATTGCTTTAAGCTTAAAATAGCGTGTGATAAAAAAAATCTCAGTCCCTTCCAGCAGTGGCTCACTCACGGAGAGGATAAGAGGCTCCCTCTTAGAGACTAAGCTACCCCTCCCCCCCCCCCCATTAGGCCTAAAAATGGAGAATTTTACATCTGATTTTAAAAATTGTTTTGAATTTATATTTTTAATAATCAAATCAGTTTTCCCGTGCGGGAAAAACAATAGTATTTCCCAGGACAGTAAATACCGGTTGTGGGAAAAATCTTTCCAACCCTGGCCCTGCATCACAATCCTTCTCCACATAGTCTCCGCTTACAAGGTAAATAAAATAAAAAAAAAAATAATAATAATAAAGAAAAAAAAAAGTTCAATTCAGAAATAATGATAAATAAAATAACGCACCTTTAATAGATTTTGTAAAAATGGTATGAAATTTCCTTCTGCTTCAAGTAAAACTTCAAACACATGTTTTTTATACATAAATTTAACTTTAGTTTTATTATTTAACATGTCCAAAAAGAAAAAGCAATTTTTGAAACAATAAAATTCTCACATTTTCGCAGGAAAGGGCCCCAGGAACCTCCGTACCAGGAGGCTGGGGCCCCTTTCTAGCACCTAGCCGACCACCCCAGAAGGAGCCAGTCCGGGCCTGCATGCGCATGTAGCCATCAGATGAAAACTTTTGAAAAGAAGGGAAAGGAAAAAAGCTTCAAGTGTTTTAACCCAATCTGAATATTCTCTGTTTTTAAAAACTTGCATATCAACCATGGAAAAAAGAAATAAATTCTTGACTATTCTTCATACAATGGAGCTGCCTGCAGAAAACTTTCTTTCTTAAATAGTTGAAGTGCAGAAATTAATATGTTAGACTGTTTCAGAATGACTGGGAATGACTAAGAATTCCTCCCTTAATTCTTCAACTAACAATGCTGTTGTCAAACTTTCCCAAGGAACCATGGGCAATCTGGTTAGAAAAATGAGCTGTTTGGACTATTAAAGCAGGTCAGCAGGTGTAATACTTCAAGTAACAAAAGTATTATCTCTGCTGGCACTGTACCACAACAGGAAACAACACAAGCTTGTGGACATCTAAAATAGCAAACAAATAAGGGGGGAGTTGAAAGCGACAGGGCTTTATACCTGGAACAAATGGAATGGCGAATAATAGAGTTCAAAAGAATTCAACAATGAACACCACCTGATGGCAAGGAGAAAGAAGAGGAGGGTAACAGAAGACAAAAGGGACAAGAGGCAGGAGAAAAAGAGAATTTGAACCTCTACTATGAGGATGGCATTTTTGCGGAAACTGCACAAAACGAACTAGAACCCTAGGTGGCTTATTTAGATCTTGAGCACCAAAAAAGTGGGAGGTCAAAGGAGCGTGGGAGGCAGGCTCCGATAGGTAATTCCCCTAAAGCTGACTTTAAAAAAAGGAAAATTGAATTTTAATGTCATTGTTGATTAAATGAAGAATTCAGGCCATGGCCTCTAAAATCGAGACAAAATGGCCACAATAGTCTCCTTTCTTCAGTTTCAATATTTCAGATTTTAATTTTTGTGAGAAAATATAAAGCACACAAAGTCAATTCTTCTTTCTTAAAATACGTGAATCGATCAATTTTTGCTCTATATCGTTAATGTCGAGCTTAGAAAAGTGAATGAGCAATGCCCCTTTACTTTAGGAACTGAGGGGAACCCCCCCCCCCCCGCGAGCCTCCTAACCTATAACAAAATATTTTAAATTTATTTCATTCTTCTATCGAGCATTGCGACTGAGGAATTGTCCAAAACTGTTATAATACCTGTTTTTTTCTTTTTTCAAAATGTTTGCCCCCCCCCCTTTTCACAAAGTGTCACTTTACCTTACCTCTCGCCCATGGGAGCTTAAATCATTTGTGAACCATAAGTTTGCAAAATTCCTTTTCAATGCTTTGTTCTTTTCAAATTTTGTTAATTTTCATTCTTATTTTTAAATATTGATTTGAATGATAATTTGTGTTGCAAATTTCTTCTTATCGATTTCGTTGAATCTTGATAACAGGCCCGTCATTTTGAATTTTTCCAAGGGGGGGGGGGAGCAAAGGGTCTATAATCAATGCAAATTTTATCGAAAAATAACCAAAATCATGTTCACAAAACACCCCAATACTTAAAAATAATGCATTTTCAAAGCCGGGGGGGGGGGCAGTTGACCCCCTAAATGACGGGCCTGTTTGATAAACTTGCGGAATGTAGATTTTTGTTCAAGTGTCAGTGGCGATACGTTGATAATTTTGCACTTCGCTGCTAAAACGCGATAAAATGCCAATAGTGAATCCGATGTTTATGGCAACCCAGCGATGCATGTCGTCAGAGTTTGTAGGCGTGGTTATGATAAATAGGACGATAAGAAATGTCTCACAGTGAAGCGAAGCATTGCTTGATGTGTTATTGCATGTTAGCGCTGTGGGAGCAATCGAATGTTTGGGTTCGTCGAGTTAATGTTTCTATAAATTTGATTTATTTTTTTGACTATGCTTGGCGTTTTCGAGAGTCTTAAAGGTCTTCTAAAGGCACATTCAGTATGTATAGACGGTCCCGCTTTTCGACTTCATTATCGTTGTACTGTATTAATTCTTTTGAGCGCTAGTTTGTTGTTGTCCTGTCGGCAATATTTTGGGGATCCTATACACTGCATTCAAAAAGATGTAAAACGAATCGATGCTGTCGAAAATTTTTGTTGGATTCATTCTACGTTTACCCTGCCTCATGCTTGGAATAAAACTGTAGGAGTGAGTGTTCCTCATCCAGGTATTGATACTCATAAGGAAGGACAAGATAAATTGTATCATGGTTATTACCAATGGGTTGCTCTGGTCCTTCTTTTACAAGGCATATTATTCTATATGCCTCGATATGTTTGGAAACTGTGGGAAAAGGGTATTATGAAATCCTATGCCTTAGATTTGAAAAATCCTTTGTTACCCACTTCTGAAAGTAAAAAAAGTTACCAGTTGTTGACACATTCCTTGCATATTCATTGGGGTCATAATAAAAGTTACTTCAGGAAATACATATTTTGTGAAATCTTGACGCTACTAAATGTTATCTTCCAGATGTTTCTTCTTGACAAATTTTTGGGTGGTGCATTTACTACATTTGGTATTGAAGTAGTAAAATGGACCGACTGGGAGCAAGATTACAGGACTGATCCTCTGGTCAAAAGATTTCCCCGAATGACAAAATGTGTGTTTTATGATTATGGCTCATCTGGTGATGTTCAGAAAGTAGACGCCCTCTGCCTCCTGCCAATGAATATACTTAATGAAAAGATTTTTGTATTTCTTTGGTTCTGGATGGTGTTTTTGTGTGTGGTCTCTGCTATTACCTTATTCTACCGTTTTCTCTTAGCTGCAATGCCTATGCTTAGGTACTGCGTATTGGTAACCAGGGCCCCACAAGCTAGCAAGGGAGCCCTTGATAGACTGGTGGGATCATCTGGCTTGAGTGACTGGTTTGTGCTTTATTTACTCTCGAAGAACATTGATTCCACCCATTATCGTGCTATTGTATCACATTTAGCTGCTGCAATGGAGCAAAATGGATATGTTCCAAGACCATCTTCCTCGAAAGACAACACGACATATGTCTGATGGTAAATTTTTTTTTTAGTATATGTGTTAAATTGACCAAAAATCACATTGAAATGATACATTGCAGTGCGGTTGATCTTTTTATGTGATGTTACTCTTTTTTTTTACACTATAACCTACTGCATGAGAATTCATGAAAATGTTTATTGTGTAATTGTTTGTGCTTTCTATTCATTTTTAATCAGGATGCTGAAGATTTATTGATCAGCATTTAATGTTCTACAAACACATGTGGACTGTTTATTGATTGTTTATTGACAAGGCCTTCTAAACAACATGTTTATTTTAGCTTCCTATTGTGCTGTACCAAAAAGTTTGACTCTATTTTTTTTTTAATGAAATTGTTCTTTGTCTTGCATATGTGCAATATGCTAGCTCATCTTTGTTATTTATTTAAAGTTTCTCTCCTTACTATCTTGTTCAAGTTTGTTAAGATGAGCAAATTTTTCTTCGTATAATGTTTTTTTTTTTTTTATTGTGAACAAAGCTTTATTTCCAGGGTTTGATAGAGTGCTCTTGTTTTTTATGCCATTACTTTATTTTAAGATGAAGTATGAATTTCAATGCTACTTCTCTCAAGAGAAGTAAACTACTTAATGATTTTAGCAGTCGATGGAGCCAAGTTGTAAATTAACGTATTTGTGCCATATATGTTTTTATTACTCTTAATAATGCATAAATTTACATAAAACTTTTTCTGTTAAAAAAAAAAGAAAAGCCAGTATTTTTTCTTTCTTTTTTTAAAAATTAATTTATTTAAGTTTAGTTTGATTAGAGCACCAAAAATTATCTAAATTAGTCAAAACCATCAATCAGCCATTAAGTTTGAGTAAAATGTGATTACCATAAATTGTGAAAAAAAAAAAATTGACAAATTTTCTTTTTTTTTTTTTTGCAAATTGTAAGATTTTAGATCAAAAGTTTTATGTATTTTATTTGACATGCATTTACATTTGTTCAAATTTATTTAATTAAAAAATATTTAATAAATATGTTCTTATTAAATGTAACACACATGCTAAATAAATAAAAGAAATGTAAATAGAGTTTTTAAGATGAAATAGATAATTTAAGTTAAAAATAAATCAATAAATAAATTTAAGCAAATATTTAAAAAAATTAAAAATTCCCCACCCCATCCTGAAAAAGCCCCTGATGGTGCCAACTTGGACCATAACCCCCCCCGCCCCTGGGTGCACCCCTGTTGCCAAATTTCCTTAAACTTTTTAAACTGTAGTTAGTTGTATTTTTACTTCATACTAATTAAAAATAAAAAACGGTTATCCTTGTTTATTTTCTTGTGAAATAAAAATGTATTTCTATTTAACATTCTTAATAAGTAGAAATATTAATTTATAGTAAATAAAGAAGAAAATTTCATCTGTAAAGCAAATAAATTTAGTTGAAGTCTGATTTGGTTTATGTTTTTCTGCGATTTTGAGTAAATTGATGCTATGATTAGAATTAGACAACTGATAATTATATAATATTGTTAAAAATGAAAACGAACTGAAGTTGCTTAATTTACCATTACCTTCAATTTATGAAACTGAGTTTTTGCTACTATCTTAGCCTCTTCAGTTGCTGATCAACTGCTAGCTGATAATTCAACATCTGAGTTTTTTCTCTTACATTGAAAACATCTTTGAATGTGATAATATTAGAAAGTTGTAAAAGTATGAATTAACTTGGTAACTTTGGGACTATATTATGACTGTCATTCATTGTATAAAAAATATGTTTTTGTTTATCAATAATTTGTTTTTTGGTTGCTGAATATTCCATCGGAACTGAAAATTTGGTTTACCTGTGGAACCTGTTGACCAAAAATGAGTATTCGGTGCATCCCAGGTCATTATGACATTGGGATCTATACAAGTATGGGGGTAGCCCATACAATTGGGCTTTATTTTAGCATATGAGCTCAGCTTCCAAACTTCTTTTCAATTCTATATAAATTTTTTACACATTAGATTGATTACATGGGAAAATCAGTTCTGTGAACTAGAAGTTCATTCTTTTGCTAGAATAGAAGTAAAGCCCTTTAAGCATAGGGCTATAAATATCTAAATCAGAGCCATGTCCAAGGGGAGGGTTTTAGGGGTTAAACTCCTCCCATTGAGGAAAAAAAAGCAATAAATCATTAAATGTAAGTTTTAATTAATTTTAGAGCTAATACTCTGATACAGTGTTAACCCTCTTTAATACTTCCCCATCTTTAACAATTAACATTTTTCTGAATTGTAGGATTCCCAAGCACCTTCATTGCTAATTGGAATGACTGAAGAGTCCGGCAGTGCTGAGCATGTAGGGGAAACTTATTTAAAGAAAGTATTAGACAATGATATAGACAAAAGAAGAAAAAAATCAAAGGGACAGGGGAAATAATTACTTTGCTTCTATTAGGTTTTTTTACGGTCAGAAAAGAAAAGCGTATTGGGTATCGTGAAAGGATCTATCCTCAAATATCTTCCCTTGGATACGTCTTTGGTGTTTGATGAATTTGTCGTTTCACAATTCAGAAGAATGTTTCTAAGCAAACAGCAATTGTTTGGTATAAAATTTATATTTTCATTAAATTCCTGTTTGATATTATTTGATGAAGAAAAAAAGAAAGTAACTAGCATTTGGTAGCATAATATTAAAAAGAAAAAAAAATTAAAAAACCATAAAGTGTAAAAAAAAAGTAGTTATAGAACTAAAATGAATTGTTCAACATGTTAGTTTTATTTTGATAATCTATGTTATAAAGGGGAAAAGATTAATCCCCTCCCTTTTTGAAATCCTGGACACAGGCCGGATCTAAATGTTAGTCTGAGAGTGGTTGGTAGACATTGGAAGAGCTGCCTAGCTCTTTTTATCTGTTTAAATTCTTCTAAATTTAAGGGTAAAAATGTTTCAGCAACACCATGTGCAGTTTTTGTTTCTAGATTTATTTGTTATGTATTTTTATAAGCTTATTTATTATGAGTTTTTTTGTGTCAAAACTAAGCAAAAATTTTTTTTACTATTTTTGCAAGATGGCTCTAAAAAAACTGCTGATGGTTGGAAAAATTTTGCAATTTTAAAACCTTGTTGCAATTGTTTAAATCAAAAAAAAAAAAAAAATCTTTTATTAATACATTTCAAAATCAAATTATTGTTATTTGCAATTTTTTTATGGGAAAAAAATGTTCCTTTGTTCTTGTTTTAATGTGGTAACTTTTGTTTAGAATTTTTGGAACTATATTGCGTTTTTTAAATTTAAAATGTATGCATAATTGTTGTACTCTTTTGATAAGTCTTTTTATACAAGGATAAAATGATTTGCTATATGGTATTATTTGTTCATGTTATGCTTTTTTGATCAACTATTTCAAGACTTTAGCACACATCAATAATTCATATTTTTGTAGCAAAACTATGTGAATATTATGTATCCATAATTGATACAGTTGAACTACCTTATAACAAGCCCTGATATAAGGAGAACTTGGATGGAAAGAGGAAATCAGAGATATTCTGTTGGTTTTATGTTAAATCTATAGGAGCAAAACTCGCTTTTAACGAGCCAACCAAAGATATAAGAGCCTCAATACTTATGCAATTAATAAAATTTCTATTAAATTGCTCTAGCTAGCTGAGCAATTCTTTTCTCAGAAAAATTCGTTTTTGATCCCGAAATCAAACAAAAAGTAGTGATGAGTCATAAATAGACTTGCCAGACTTCTGAAATGTTCAACCGGGACACTGGTATGCCCCCCCCCCCTCGTCGCTGGTATTCATAGTGGTTCACACCCCTGGTTGATTTTGAGAGTGTTTTATTGGGATTTCAATGCTATGAGTAAAAGGTTACTAATTATGAACCTAAAAAAGGGGTAGTAAAAAATGACATAAGCAGATAAAATTTGAACATTTCATTTCCGAAATGTAAATTTTTACAATTTATTTCAGTTAGAAAAAACACTTTGAATGAGGAATAAAAAACTTAACAACATTTAGATATGCTTTTCATATTATCGGACTTTTTTTAGTCTTTCTTGGTTTTAATCTTGTTGTAAAAATCTTCACAAGCTAATCTGGAATTAACTTTTTCAAGTGAATGATACAAATTATCAAGTAATTATCCTAAATAACCATTCAATTAACTATTTTTAGACCTTGTCACTTGTAATCAAATTTATCTTTTCCGAAACATGAAGTAAACCGGCCGGGATTTTGTTTAAAAATCGGGACTGTCCCGGTCAAACCGGGATTTCTGGCAAGCTTAGTCATAAACTGTGAGAACAATAGACTCTTTTTTTTCATTCAAAAACTTCGAAACTTTTTCTGAAAAATCAGGGATCCAAATGTTGGTTTTTCAGGCCATGAGTTTTCTCCAATAAACAATGACGTAAGGAAGACAATAAGTCAGTTTAAAGTAAATTAACCAAATTTCTTACTGTATAAAAACAGATACAAAGTAATTATGTAAGAATTTTTATAAATTTTTCCCAAACTCGTCTTTTAGGAGCAAATATTGCAATTCCTTCAACCTCAGCTGATCGTTATAAGCAAGTTCAACTGTACTTAAGAGTTATTTTAAACTCCTATTTTGTAAATGTAAAAGAAGCAGTTGATAACTTTGTACAATCCTATTTTGTGTATGAGTAGCACTTGTGGTTATAATCAAACTAAGATACTGAGTCAGATACAGTGAAACCTGTGTAAGTTGACCACCTGCGGTGCACTACTTTAGTGGTCAATTTTGGAGGTTGGTTTATATGATAAGGGCTAAAATTCCGTGCCTGAAAAAAAGTCAACTTAGACAGGTGGTCAACTGCACAGGTTTTACTGTACACTATCAAGCTGTATGTTATATCTCAGCCCATACTCTTGTATCATTATTTTAACTGTGTTTGAATCTCATCTAATGATTTAAATATTTCTTTGTACCTTGATAAATACTAAACAAAACTTTTGGAATGTTAAAAAGTAATTTACTCATCCTGTTTAGAGAAAAGTTACAAATTGTTTGCATAACTCCGAAACAAAGGCATTACGCATTAATATCAATTTGTGACCTTTCTTTTTAAAATTTTAAATTTTGACATATAATGATTGGTTGATTTTAATGGTAAGATCTGATAATTATTAATCAATCCCTGTTTATCTTTTTTTTTTTTTAACTCTATTCAAGGTTAGCTTAATATATGGGCCCAGGCACAGTACACCCAAGTTTTAGGCTCACCAAATCTGTTGCTTAAGTTTAAAAAAAAAGAAAAAAAGATGAATTTCCTGTTTCACTAAAGCAAAGTGTGAGCATTAAATGTTGAAAAGTCTTCTTAAATTTTTTAGGTGAAGGAAAGGAGAAGTGGGATTTCCAAATTCAGGACACAAAAAACATTTGTGCCCACTGTGCTCAAAAATCATAGTCAGACCCTGACTATTTTTTGATTTCCAACTGATTTTAAAAACTTCCTATATTATTCAGTATTTAATGTGCTTGCGCCCAGGATGAAAATTTTAGAGCTTTACACCTTCGATGGAATATTAATAGAGAAAAATATTTTATTTATAATGAAACTTTTAATTTGTAAATTAATACTAGAACTTAACTGAAAATAAGGTACATTTCTCTTTTTTTTCCCTGCCTTCAAATGTTTAATTGTTTGCCACTCTCCATGATAAAAAATAAAATCTTAGGGATAAACCAAGATGAAAAATATTTTTCAAGGCCTTCCTTTTTTAAATCCTGGATGCAAACAGGTTCGGTAAATTTAATATCATGAATCAGTATTATTATTATTATTATTTGCTTTTGATGATTTTACTTTTACAGTGCCATATTTGATAATCTAGATATACTTACGACCTGTTTATTTTAGAGTGTTCTATTTATCAAAGTTGAAATGTTTTATGGTTTTCATAGACCTAGTGGTCCTGTTTGTATATTCTTTTTATTAGTATTATTATTTTAAAAAAATATTCTTTATAAGTTTAATTTTCTTGTGCAAGTATTATGAGTGCAAACAAAAATTAGTAAATCAAAAAATGCTCTGTTTACAGTGAATAACTATGCAAAATTGAAGTGTACAGTGATTGAGTAGTAACAGTTCATAGTTCAGTGCGCAACAATTGTATCAAGAATTCTAAATTTCACTCATGGATGATCAATATGTGCAACCATTTATAGTTTTTAAATCTTGAATGATTAGCTAAATTTACAAATTGAATTTTGCCAGTGTCCTTTGTTCCTTACATTTAAGATCCATCAATTTACGTGAGAACTTTTAATATAATATTGGTTACTTTCATTTATTTTGTTAATTTTCTTAGATGATGGTTTTATTATAATCATTATGTTTTCTTCAAGTTTCAGAGTTTCTTTGCATGAGATAAAAATGATAAGAATATTAAGCCATTTTTCAATAATTGTAGTATTTACCTTTGTCATATTGCCGATAATTATAATATTGCCTGTTTTGTTTTAAAATATTAATTTTAATATAATTAAATAGTACATTTCAAACGAAAACATGAATTTAAATGTTTTCTGTGATGTTTACTAATAATACTTTTCAAAAATAGTTAAAGTATTACAAGTTGTGAAGTGAAGTGAAAATTGTAGAAAACTTTTTTTCTAAAATCATTTAATTTTTTTTTTCATGTTAGAAAATCATTGCCTTGTTATCAATCATTCAAAATGAAAGATAACGAGGCGATGGTATGAAAATTGTTGTTTTTTGAGCTGTTCAAAATTGAATGAAAAATATATCAAAATTAAATACAGGCAGGGCCGTTCCAAGAGATGAAGGTGCCTGGGGTGAGTATTTTTAGGCACCCCCTTCCTCCCCCCCACACACAGAAGGGTGGATGAACAATGGAAAAGTACCCAACCTTTTTGTATTAATTTCATATATAATTGAACGTGCAATCTTAAACACTTATAGATAGTGCTCTTCTGGATAGGAATTAAATCTAATATGTTAGCTTTTAAAATCTATTTTTAAATAAGAATGATGCTAAAAAAATATTTGTAACGCAGCAAAAGCTTAGTTTAGGGCACCCAGAACGATTGCTTGCTTGCTTGCCCCCCCCCCTCTTCGGACGACCCTGAATACAGGTCCTGGTCCCCCCCCCCCCCCGACTGATGATAGATCATTTGAAAAAAAAATTTGGACTATTCCTTCAAAAGTTATTAAAGGGAAGAGACTGGCAAATGGAGAGGCACATATTATCAAACCCCCAAACCCGACATTAACTTTTTTAATTTTTCAACATGAATTATTTTAGTCCTTTTTCAAATATCTTTTCAACATTGCTTTGTTTCTTTCTTTTAATAGGGAAAGAAGAAAAAAGCAATAGTAGGTTTAAAAGAAATTGTCTGTTCCTTGCACTACTTTATTTGTGGCTAAGAATATTTACCAAAAACTCCAAAGCTATTTCCTTTAAAAAAATAAAAAGTGAACACTTTCTTTTCTGAACTATCTTTTTATCCTATCTCCGGAATGTGCCAAGTAACATCCGTTTCCAATTGTATTTTTCATTTCTTTTCGCATCTTGAAACTTCGCAGCAACTGCAAAATATAAAATTCGAAAAAATATTAAAATACAAATTATTGCGATTGCTCTTTTTTATTTGCTTTGCTTTTCGTTTGAAGGCGAAAGCCAACACCTGCCAATCCCGTATGACGATACATTAACGGTTGAGAGAAGATGAATATTGCGTCATACCCACATGAAGTAACGAGTCGAATTATTGCTGTTCCTCCTGCGAAAGGAAGTTGGGAAAAAGGACAGAAGAAAAAAAGCTAATGTTGTGCCTTTTTTTCTGTGAAACTACTTCGTTTAATCTCCCGGAGCTATTCTTTTGAATTCTCTTCTGTGAAATGGCACATTTATATGTTTTTATTTCATAGCGTTATGGTTTGTTTTTATTTATGTGCCGATTGAAGATATTTAATGATGTCTAAAAGTGAGAAAATGTATCAACCCCGCGCGTAGATAAACAAGCTGTCATATTGCTGGCATTTTTTAAAAATATAATGTGGGGTCGTTTCCGAAATTTTAAAAGTGGTTTTTCTGAAAGAGCATGCTTAAAAACTTAGGATCTGACCATTTTTTAAATAATTTGACAAATTTTAATATTTTTTAAAAAATATTTTAATCGGTGCGCTTTTATTATTTAAGTTTCTGCACATGACATCACAAGGGATGAAATATCATTCACTGATGCCATTAGCGCAGAGAGCAATATTTAATTCGCTTCTGAATTATCACAACCTGGAAACGCGATAGACAGCAAGCGTAAGCATTCAGCGAACCAGTGGAGTAGCGCCAAAGTACACCAGTTGTGACGTCACAACGACCACGCCTTGTTTGAAAAATCGGACATTTAAAAAAATTAATTAAAAATTAAAAAATTTTTAAAATGAAAGATTTTTTTCGCTCCACTTTTTTTCTTTTTTTGCTCATTCTTATTAATTTTGGTGACTAAAAGTAGTACTTTCGACTAATGGAAACAACCCCATTCTTAGCACGGCCATTTAATTGTCGTGCGGATACTGTGAGTTCTAAATGTTATTCAAAACGCCGACAACAATTCAGAATAAAACAGCCCAGATCAATTTGCGATCATTTACGTCCTGAGCTCTTGAACAAAGTGACTTTCCAAAATTTGGATTTCACTTTATTATTTTAATGATTCATTGAACTTTTCCCTCACAGTGGAGAAACAATTTTAACTAACATACTTTGAAGTTGTGTTATGCTCTGATTACAGGGGTGCCCCTCCCTAAATATCGCTAAGACCCCCCCCCCCCTAAGTGCAAAATACCCCTTAAAACACCCCCGTAAAAATTTCAATGGCGCAGCCTGTACCATGACCCCTCCCCCCCCCCTAAGATGGGCAGTCCTGTGATTATACTTCACTTAAATTTTTTATTCACAAGGGCAATTTCTGTTGAATGTAGTTATGTGCCAGATTGTATTCAACATTTTTGGTGCAAATGATTTTAAATAATATAGAAAATATAAACGTCTGTACACTGAACCGTGCAACTCTTTAAATATTTTAAAGTGCATTTTAAATTGTGTTGTACCATGTAACGTTTTGTGAAAAGTTATGTACTTTTTGTGACTTGTTTAGCAACCTACTTAAAGATTAAAAAAAGCACTTTTTACTTGAAATTTTGTTCATTTAATGAGCTTATAAAAATGGAAAACGATCATGTATTTGTGCAACCGTTTCGTAATTAACAAGCCAAAGCTCAATGATTCTGTGATAGAAGTGAGTCCAAGTATTTTATGTATTACGTATTTTCTTACTCAGAACTATATTTTTGTGGTTGCATTGTACTAAGTATTGATTTTTGTATGGTATTTATTTTCTAACATGATACGTATTTTATCTATGTATCTCAACTTATTCTGCCAATTTCATGTTTTTTGTATAAAATAAAATGAATGTGTTTGTGATTTCGATTGTGCTCTGTTCTTCTGTGGAATGTATTGTCCGTTTTTCAGAAGTTGAGACTTGGCCACGCCCCCAACACGTGGTATCGGAAGATTCTATATGCGTCTTTTGGGGATGAGGCTTCAGACTAGTGATGGGCATAATCGAGATCTTTTGATAATCGAGATATCGGGAATCGAGTACTTCTGATAATCGAGTGATTGATAATCGAGATCTTTTTAATTCGAGAACTCGAGCGATTGACTTCTAGAGATCTTCCGAATCGAGTACTCGAGCGATTGACTTCTCGAGATCTTCCGAATCGAGCACTCGAGCGATTGACTTCTCGAGATCTTCCGAATCGAGTACTCGAGCAATTTACTTCTCGAGATCTTTTGAATCGAGTACTCGAGCAATTTACTTCTCGAGATCTTTTGAATCGAGATCTCGAGATGTTTTAAATCAAGATCTCGAGATGTTTGAATCGAGTTCTCGACCAGTATCTAGACTTCCTGAGTTCCAGAATCAAGTTTACTTTTACAGGGGTGCCCGCTAAGGGTGTCCATGGCGCACACAACGCCAAAAAATTTTAAGAGGAGAGGGTGACTGAGAATGTCTTTTAAATTGCATTGGGGGGTAGGGGGCTCTTGTCCTAGGAGTTGCTCCGTAATATTTGAGAGGGTGCGCCATCGCTCTTGAGGGGTCGTGGGAGTGGGCATTTCTGACTTCTAGAACAGTCGACTTTACGAATTGTTTCTGTAGGGTTGCGCACGAGGGGAAGGTGTACCCAGGGCCGCGCCTATCCTATGTGCAAGGTCGTGCAGAGCACGACGGCGCCAGAGCTCTACCAATCAAAAATGCTGTAAATGGGGGGGGGGGATTCTCAAACCAAAAAAAAATTGAACTTTTCATTATATCTCTAAAAGTAGCGGTGAAATTATACTGCTCATTGAAACAAGCAATCTTACTTGATGCCTGTCTATAAGGAAAAGTTATTGCCTTGTTGTGTCTAAATATGCTATTCAAAAGCACAATATTTTACACTGAAAATAGAGGATGCTAATTGATGCATACATTAGCAATTTTCTTCATATGAGGCAGTGAGAAGAAGCAAAGGGATGTAAGTGGACATTTTCAAGTTTTGAATAAAACGCGTTTAAAGATAACATCCTAGGTAGGCTTTCATTGAAATTTTTTTCTAAATCATGCTGTATAGCAGCTACTACCAGGACTACTAGTACCATCTCTTGCCCCAAGACAGAGGAGAGGTTCGCCTACCATGTGTACTGGAAACCTCCAAATTTTTAATTTTGCCACTTACATCCCTTTCCTTCTTACTGTCTCATATGTGGAGTCATGAATGTTATTTCGGTATGTCTATAATTTCATAAGATTGAACATACGAAGCAGCGCTAGAAACTTGCTATTCCACATTTTGGTTCTTGTGGTGATTATGTTATATTATAATTCGTGCAATGGTGTCTTGTTGTGATATTTAATTATTGTTCGTGGTCATTTCACCGCATCATGTTATCATACATAAAAAAAATACGGTAAGCATATTTGCATATTATTTACTTGTGCGTAATATGCATATTTTGTCGACAATAATTTAGATTTACCTTTTAGCTCCGAAAAGTAACGACTTGACCATAGTTACTAAATTCCTCCGTCCCCGTTTTCTTCAGCTATTTGTGTATTAAATTAAAGAAAGAGCTTTGGACAATGTGTTTGTTTTAGATATTGAATTCAATGCCTTTTTAACGATTTCGTGTTTTAGAATTATTCCTTTTACCTGCAAGTTTCAGTTTTAGATTTTAATCTTTGATTCAGATTTTATTCTTCAATTTAGAAATATAATGAGTACCCTCCTATTCCGTGACTCAACCAGAGGAGGGTAGGGGTCCACAGGGCACCCCTCTGGTTGCACCACCCTGTGCCCCCTCCTCCTCCTCCTCCAGAATGCTTAGTTGAATGTTTTTCAAAAATATTTACTATTGAAGGGGGGGGGGACGCGTCTTTGGAAAACAAAGGAATTTTAAAAAGGAAAAATAATGATGTTCGGGTAAAACTTGAATTTCTTTTAAAAAGAAATCTTGGAGTTAAAAATTCTCAATAGCTTCAGCTAATTGGTCAGCTACTCCCCCACCGTCCTATTTCTTTTCTTTTTTCCTTATTATTTTTCTTTTTTCTAGTTCGCCTAAAAGTAAGAAAGTTTTCAAAATGCTACTCCTCCGAACCTCCCCCTCCATTTCAGGCCAAAAGCATTACGGAACATCTCAAATTTCGTTTCCAGATCTTCAATTTCGCGACAGCTCCGAATACGAAACAACATCGCTTGAAACTGCTTTCGAAAATCCCTCAAAATTGCAGTTTTAGAGCTTCAATTTCGAAAGATTGCCGGCGCTATTGTTACTAAATATGGTCTTACAATCACGTTTTTAAACTTCAGTTTTAAAAAATATTCGGGCAAGGGCCTCCGAACCTCCTTCCTTAAATATCATCAAAAATTAGGTTTTTCAAACATAACTTACGAAAAATGTAAGTTAGAATAGCCTTTGAACAACTTCTCCTAATGTCATAGAATACTGCTTAGGTTTTAAGGACTAAAATTTTGAAAAATTTTACAAGGGGAACTACTCCAGAATTATCGTTTTACAAAAATCTTCAAAGTTGTCTACAATTGCGTTTTTGGAAGTTCAATTTCGAAAAATTGGAAGAGAGAAAAATAATTGATTTCTGTCTATTTAAAAAAAAAAAAAAAAAAACGATCGGGTATAATCCCAGAGTTTCCTCCCTTATTTTAACGTCAATAAATATGGCCTATAATCACGTTTTAAATTTTCAACTTCTATAAATTTCCGCGGAGCTCCTTGTATCTTTTTTCCCCATAACAACACCAAAGACCATCTGAAATTTCGTTTTTCAAACTACAAGTTTCGAAATTTTTCCGGGGTGAGCTCCCGGACCCCTCTTATTGAAAGAAATTTTTTTTTTTCAATTTGTGCCCCCTTAAAACTATTTTTTAATTGTGCCAATGCTTCTGTTGTCATGTTTTGACAGGCATAAAAGTTTTATTAATTGTTCATCACTTAGAGATAAGAGAGATTTTCACAAAGTTGCTTTAACTTAGATATTAAAATATTTTCTTCTTCCAAAACGCATTATTAGCATATCAGAGGCGCTGCTTGCTAATTTTGAGATATGAAGTAAAAACGTACACCATATTGCGAAATTAAATACTCACACATTATTATAATTATTATTATTATTATTATTATTTGTAAATTAAATGCCAAACGTATTTTTTTTTTTTTTTCTTTTTCATTTCATATTTTTCTACAAAACCTCTCTCCAGGTGTTAACTATATTTTCCTCGAACGCCAGAGCATAGAGGCGCCCAAAAAACATTTGCACGACGGCGCCGAACAGGCTTGGCGCGGCCCTGGGTGTACCATCAAGCTAGGGGGTCAGGAAGGGGCAATTCCCCCCGGGTTTTCGAAATAATGGTACTGACATATATGTGGGCGTAGGTTTTGTTATTAATTTGTACAATATACATTTAAATGAAGTTTTTGCTGTTAGTAGGAATACTATGCCAGTGGCGTAGCTAGACCCGACTTTCGGGGGGGGGGGTTACTTCTTTTATATATATATATATATATATATATATATATGTATAATTGCTTGGAATTTTTTCCTTTTCTTCTTTTTTTTTCTTTCACTTCTCTCTTCTTTTTCTCTTTTTTTTGAGACTAACTTTTCGGGGGGGGGGTTTGTCCCCAAACCCCCCCCTTAGCTACGCCCCTGTACTATGTATTGATTATATGCCCTTTAACCCCTTCCCCCCCCTAAAGTGTAAAATTTGAAATATGGGCCTGAGAGTTATGATGCATACATAGCCACTGAAACTTCAGTTTAAGGAGTTCAATTGCCCTCGGCCCCTCCTTGAAAAATTTTTCATTTTACATTCAAGTGGAACTAGTTTTCGTTGTTTCCCGATAAAAGTTGCATAGTAATTAATTGAGTCTGTTTTGGGGGATACATTTAATAGTCTTCATTGTGGGTCTCATTCTTGGGGAATGCAGATTCAACGAGAGCTTGATTTCGGAGGCCATCAGGGGATGTTTGATTCTCTTCTACCACGTGATTATTTCGAAAGATTTCGGACGCTTAGTAAGCAAGAAGTTAATAATGTAAACAAGTCGAGGAATCGCCGCTCTGCACAAAAGGGCTCATTTGTTCTTGTTTATAGCTTAGCTTTTTTTTTTTTTTTTTGCTGCTGCTGCTGTTGGTAGTAGGGTTAGTATCTGACTTATATAAGAGAAGGGATGAAGGGTAAAATATTTCTCGCTATGTTTTGGCATTAGGATTCCCGGCGCATTAAATAATAGTGCAACTTTAAGTGGAATCCATTCTTTTGCTTCTTTCATGATTCGCTCTTTTTTATTTTTATTTTTCACTTTTATTGATTAGGGGGAAAATCTAAAAACAATGGGTGCAGGGAGTGAATTTGAGATGTTTCTGAGTACATAAAGAAGTTTTGATGCTTGTCGTGTGGAATTAATTTTAGCTCACATTCTTTGGTCCAATTTTTTATATGAAATTACATTATATGCAGATCATTATTGTCTTTTTTTTTTTTCATTCCGTACGTATGATATTTTTAACTATTCTTGTTTGCGTATCATTTATTTTCGCGTGTGCATACTCTAATAGTGTTATATTCATTATACTGTTAAAATGTTGATTAGTAGTACATTATTTACCCAACTTAAAAATTTGGAGTCATTCTATTGAGATGCTTATTTTATGATTTTTTTTAAACTGCTGAAACTGTTTGGGCTGGCAGCGGTCCATTTCGAAACTTTGGGTCCCGTGGCTCCGTTTCATTTTCCTTGCGTTGGTCCTCAAAAAGGGTTTACTGATTACCAAGTTTCTCTAAAAATTCAGATAATTCGATTTTCAAATCATTCAAAAGCGTCGCTCGATAACGAACATTCAACAACAAGCAATTATCTAGAGGTGCCCACGAGAGGGTAGGGGGAGGTCCATGGTGCAGACCGCGCCAAAATGAAGTTTAAATGAGGAGGGGGTAACTCCAGAAGGCTTTTGGTCTTACTTTAGGAGGCTCTTGTTCTGGGGGTTCTCCGTCGCATTTGAGGAGTATGTTTCCTCACCCTTAGGAAGATAGGCAGCCTTGTATTATAAACACACATCGTTTAAATGTTTCATACACGTTTTAAAATGGTTGTTACAGCGTAACAACCGTTTTAAAACGTTTACTCAACGAAATGTACTATATGGTTAACCCCATTCAGTGGCGTAGCTAGACCCGACTTTCGGGGGGGGTTACTTCTTTTACATATATATATATATTGTATATATATATATATATATATATATATATATATATATATATATATATATATATATATATATATATATATATATATATATATATATATATATATATATATATATAATAAATAAATATATATATATATATATATATATATATATATATATATATATATATATATATATATATATATATATATATATATATATATATATATATGATCGCTTGGAATTTTTTCCTTTTCTTCTTTTTTTTTCTTTCTCTTCTCTCTTCTTTTTCTCTTTTTTTTTGAGACTAACGTTTCGGGGGGGGGGTTGTCCCCAAACCCCCCCCCCCCCTTAGCTACGCCCCTGACCCCATTCGAAAAAAGCACCCGAGAAGCTCTTATTCGAAACTAAATTAGGATGTCCGTTCGTTCTTGTGAGCAACAGAACCCCTCGTGACAATCACCTTCCCCCTCCAAGTACGATAGTCCCAAAAAGAGCAAAAACCCTTCAAAAATTTGATTTTAACCGGTTTGAGTCATAACGTCTCCCTCCTCGCGATAACCTCTGCAAATGAATCACTAGAAAAGTTAACCACTCAAAAGGTTTGTTCAATTTCTCAGGGTCACATTTGAGGGGTTGGGGAAGTAGGAGGAAGGTGTGCCCCCCCCCCTCGATTTTTAGCTAAACTGTTCCCACTTTTTAGTTTCAATATATTATTAATGTAAACAACTCTCAAGTTCAAACCTGTTTGTGTTGCTCAATCACATGTCCATATTATCATTATCCCCCAATTTTTTTGATCTAAATTGTAACTGTCAAGTGCAAAGCAATATGGAAAGCATTTCTCTACCTGTTATTTCAAGATTTCATCAACAGAATACACAAGCCGTGCTCCCCCCCCCCCCTTAACGCGCTCATATGTTATAATTCCTTAATTATTTTCTTTCGAAAATATATCGTTCGATTATAAAGAGATCTCTCGATAATCGAAAATTTGACACCAAACATTCAAATATAACCCCATCAGAAATAAAGCACGCAAGAAGCAATCATTCGATTTTAAAACCATTCCAAATCCATCAATTCCAGGAGCGATGACGCACCACATATGCAGGAGCGTGCACAGAAATTTCGGGGCTCGTCACAAATGACTTTGACGGGCCCCTCTATATTGTGTACCCCTACGTCCCTAATACATTTCACCTCTCATTTTAAAAATCTCGGGCCCGGGCCAACAGGTGTCCCTTTTCTCCCCCCTGTGCACGCACCTGCACGAATGGAGTTCTCCCCCAAGAGCGCTATCCCCGAAAAGAGAAAATCTCCTGAAAATTACAATCCCGCAGTTTGCGTCTTAACTCCCGTCCCCTTCTTCTGGTTGTCACCCCCTGCGAATGAATTACACGAGAACTAGGCTACTTGCTTCATTAAGAAATAAATAAATACCTTTGTGCCAAGAAGTAACAGGAAATAACTAACTTTTGTTGCACAAATATATATATTACTGCAGACACGTGTCTCGGGTTTGATTACCCAATGGTTTAGTCGAAGGTGGACGTAAGGGGGGAGAGGTTCCCTCAGGTTTTAACTAAAGTATTCCCCCTTTTGACATGATATATAATTTTAGTTTTAATGCCCCTCAAGTTAGAACCTTTTTAGCGCTCCCCACCCTTTACTTCCACCACCGGGACACACCACCCATGTCACCCATAGACCCGTCCATGTGTTGATTCGCTAACATATTTCTCCCAAAAATATATCATTGAGCTACCAAATCATCCCAAAGAATCATTTGATAATCAGGCATTCGGCAGCATACATGGAACTAATTACAACACTATTCGAATGCAAGCACAACACACAAACTTCTACAACAAATATTCGAGAGGCAAATCTTTGATTATAAAATCATTTAGATCGCAGGAGTATCCATTCCTCAAGTGTGCTGGCGCACTCTTAAAAACGAACCTCCCCCCCCCCCCCCTCCTTAAGAGCGTCATGATTCCCTTTTCCTGTGCATTTTTTTTTTTCGGAAAACAAAAAAAACAAACAAAAAAACACGCACATTTATATGTCAAAACATTAATTTTTCAAAGCCAGCCCTCTGACAGGGGTGCCCACCCCCCTAAGAGCAAGGGCGCACCCCTCTCCTAAATTTTGCAAAGATCCCCCCCCCCTCGCAAAAAAAAAAAAAAAAAAAAAAAAAAAAAAAAAAACAAGAGCTCTCCAAAAAAAGTAAGAAATACCCCTCAAAACAACGCACCTAAAAATTTCAATGGCGTAGTCTGCGCCATGACCCCCTTCCCCCACCTGTGGGCACCTGCCTCTGACCCACTAAATGACAGATCTGTCCAGGTAACTGAATCCTTTCAGAAGTCAAAGTTCAGATTATCAAATCGATTGAGAAGTACACTGCTGGAGTGATTGACTTCTCGAGAACTCGAGAAGTTCACAAAGCGAGAACTCGAGCAGTCTGTCACTCGAGAACTCGGAAAGTGATAATCGAGCACTCGAGCAGTCCATCGCTCGAGATCTCGGAAAGTGATAATCGAGCACTCGAGCAGTCATCGCTCGAGAACTCGCGAAGGGATAACGAGAACTCGAGATGCGATAATCGAGAACTCGAGATCTATGATAATCGAGAACTCGAGATGTGATAATCGAGAACTCGAGATACGTTAATCGAGAACTCGTAATAATCGAGTTCTCGAGTGATCTTTGATAATCGAGTGATTCGATTATGAGAACTCGATTATGCCCATCACTACTTCAGACCAACACTGAGAAAGGTTGCCAGTTGGCCATCGTTTATCGCAATGGAAGAAGACGAGTGTTCTATAATTTTCTAAGAAATCACCTCCCACCTTCTCTCTCGAAGAAAAGGTGTGCTACATTTGTTAAGATTTGCAGTGTATTTCTATACGTTTCGGATTAATTTATCATTGATTTTGCAAAGGAAATCCTAAACTTTCTGTTTTTCGCACTAACTAAACATTTTCTGCAAACACGGTGAAGAGTTACAGGTGAAATTGGAACGAAAATGTTTCATTCTATTATGCTGGAACTTTCACAGAACTCAAAACGTGGGTTTTAACGCATTTTCTAATTATAAATCTCTGATCGCATTTTGTTAACTTTGCTGGTCAACCATTTCTCACCTTATTTTCGATCCAATTTTCTTCTTTAAAGCGTTTTTTTAAGTATTACACAGAAGTATGGGATAAATGAACTACTTTTGCAATGTTTCGAACTGTTTTACTTCGCATATAATGAAGAATTAATACATTTTCGAATTGCATTTGTTGTTACTTTGCGAATTCGACCCATTTTGAAAATAATTCGTGGAATTTCTGAAGTAAACAAGCAAAAAATAATACCAAACAATCTTTTAACCACTGCATTGAAAAAATAATAAAAAAAAAGAAAACGACAGACGACAACTTTAATTTCGAATTTTTCTGAAAATATTTCTATGTCACCTCGTTTTTGGCCCATTTCAAACAGTGAATATTTTTTAAAAAATGTCGGGTTGATGTAATATAGAGACAGTATAAAAAAGTATTGAACTACTATTTCAATTTCTAGGCACTTCATTTTTAACCACACACATTTAAAGCGTACGAATAATTTTGGAAGCCACAGTAGGTAAGTTGCACTCTGTGTGACACATTTCAGTACTTTAGTACTATTTTTTTTTCAATATAACTTTCATTCTTCAGAAATGAAAAAAGGAACAAAACAAAAGTTAAAGCTTTTCACATGCCAATATGGTTATCTACAGAATAATTGAATGAGTGCCTGAAACAACGTTACTGTTTTGACCTATTTATTTTTGTAAATACGAAAAAAATATATGCTTTTTTTTTAATTTTTGCCATTACTCTAAAAGTAATTCAGTTCCTCTAGTACTTTTACGGAACAGAGTTACGTGTGGGGATCATAAAATAGGCAAAAATTTGTTGCCCGTATTCTAATACAGCTCTGAACAAGGACGGATATAAGGGAGGGGCGCTAAGGGCGATCGCATCTTCCTTGAGTCGAGATGCAGAACTCTTCCACGGCATATTTTTGATACTGAAGTTGAAAATTGTTTTAGCCAATCTTCACTAGTTTTACGAAGCTTGAGCTGTCTGGAAAATGAAATTGTTTCACATATCTTAACACTTAAGAGATAGGGATCCGAACTTTATATAGGAAGTATTTCAAAGTTCCAAAAACTCAATTTTAGACGATTTTAGTGATATTCAATAGGGTTATAGGGTGCAAGGGCTCTTCTCAGGAAAGTTTCGAAAATTGAAGTCCCCTCCCCTCCCCCCCCCCCAAAAAAAAAGAGAAACTATTATGGGACACCTTTGATGGCGTTAAGGTAAGGGATGTGGTTTGGTACACTCCTCTGCAATTTTGTAGAAAAAAAGGCCCTCCCCCCTCCCAAGATAACTGAAATGAGACGATCTTTCATGGTGTTTGGAAGGGGGGGGGGGAGCGGAGGTTTGCGAATTTATAAAAGGGAAAAAGTGTGAAATCAATCGCCCCCTCCTTGAATAGTCTCTGGATCCGTCCTTGACTCTGAATGTAAAAGGCGTAATTTTTAGCAAGAAACGTTGCTATAGTCAACCTACTCAGTTGTTCGACGTATCGCACATTGCTCCCCCCCCCCTCCGCACCATTTAGGTGAGCTAACTTTGAGATTTTTGTGTCGAGAAAGAGCATTAAATTTAGAATTTAAATCAGTAGCCGGTGCGGTTTTCCAAATTTTGAATTGTGTCACTTTCCTTGCCGGGGTGCAAAATGATTCTTTGTTAAAAACATACATGATCTTAAAAATATTGTGACTTGCGCTATCCAGGGGGAGGGGGGAGCCGGTCTTTTCCCTTAAAACAATTGTTAGTGCGATTTTGGTGACTTAGAGCAAATCTAAGGAGCCGTTCACAAATGATGTTACGCTTGAAAGGGGTAGGGAGGGAGGGTTCAGTTTTCATGAACTTCTGATAGTTAGTCTCAAGGGGGAAGGAGGAAATTACAAGAAATGTGACTTCACACATTTTGGTTCAAATAAAAGCGTTCGTTATAGCAAGTGGACGTTAAGCTACTGTTGTACTGAAGTGTTATAACTAACTTCGTTTCTGCCCCCTTCTGTTCATAGAAACGAAGTTAATTAGTCCCCCCCCCCTCCCGCGCTGGCAAATACTCGCCCTGGGAGTACTCGTCATCTTTTAAAACGGCCCTACCGATGAACCTGTAATTTTAAAACAGTATTCCAATCAAAGTCACTTTTTATAACGCACCGAAAATTATTACATATTTCTAAACATTAACATTCATGCTATACATAGAGAAATAATCTTGATTTTAATAATCAATTGTATTAATATATTTCAGATTGATTTTTTTTTCTCATTTACTTTTATTTCTCACATGTAAATCCTTTCTGGAACAACTGGCCAGTCCCCGCCTTTGGTTCAACCAGGTTTTTTTTTTTGTGTGTGTGTGTTTGGGTGGGGGAGCATTTTTTGTTCGAATAATGTTTTCAGCATTTTTTAAAAATAACTGCTACTGTAGATCTACTGATTGTATATCCACTCTAATTGATCTGAAATTTTGTACAATCCATACAGAAGCATCAAAGACTCAGCCCCTGAGAGCTTCTGAGTCATCTCCCCCCCCCCCGCCCTCAAGAAAAGAGAGAGGGAGATGGAGAGAGATGTACTAAGTCTTCAAAAAGAACGCAACCCTTAAGCATTTCAATGCCACAGTCTGTGTGGCACATGGGCGGATTTATGGGGGGTCAGAGGGGGGCAATGCCCCCCCAGTTTTGGGAGGACTTTATGTAGTAACAACACATCTTCCAAAAATTAAAAAAAAAAAATCATTATTTTTTCGTTTTTGAACAGTTCAGAAGAGCCTGGGTGGATTTATAGGGGGGGGGGGCAAAGGGGACAATGCTCCCCAGTTTTGGGAGGAGTTTATATAGTAACAACTTATCTTCCAAAATCTAATAACAAAAAAAAAAAAAAATCATGATTTTTTCTTTTTTGAATAGGAAAAGTTTATTTTTTCTTTTAAACTCAAAATAGCCGTTTCTTACAAAGTTTGAACAATACTGTACAAGTGTATAAACTACTACTCAATTTCAGAGGCTGGTAAGTGCAAATTATTAATAGGTTCTAAAATCCCTGAAAAGAATTGGCGCAGTATAGCCAACAAGGGCTCTTGAAACAAAAACCCAATCTAACCAACCAAACCTTGAAAATAATTAGACAAGTCTTTGAAACTCCTAAGCAAAGTGTGCTTCAATTTTATTTCTTATCAAGTGTATAAATTAAGAATTGTTCAAATGGATAGTATGTTACTCTCTTGATACCTATTCTCTAAATCTGTGCACCATTTCTTTTAAAGTATTAACTTGCATCACAAAGCACTTTTAAAGCGTAAAACTTAAAAAATAAAAAATTATTTGCTTATTATTTCCAATTAACCCTTATAAGAATTCAAAATGCAGAATTTTCTATCCATTTTAGATAATTTCCTCCGGGGGAGTATCCCCCAGGTCCCCTAAAACTGGAGATATTCTATATCCCACTTAAAAGGGAGCATTGCGTTACTCTCTTAATACCAGCCCCCTCTCTTTTAAGGTCAATTTAAAAAGGACAGCATGATTACACACAGTAATGAAAACGACACATAAAAAAGTAAAGAATGGCCTTACGCATCACAGAAAACAGACAAAAACATGGGAGGGTGGAGGGCAATTAAAAATGTTTCTCCAAAAAAAAATCCTGCCCCCCCCCCCAGGAACTCAGTTTTAAATCCGCCTATGGTGTGGCAATGAAATTTTTCTGCCCCCCCCCCCTTTTTTTTATCAGCGCACTTGCAATTTTGAATATAGGACGTAAGTGTTTAAAAGGATATCGTTCAAAATTCAGAAACCCTATCCTTAATAGAAATGTTTCATTTGGAAAACAAAATACCTTTTTTTTTTTTTTGTAAATACAATATTTATCAAGTTTGGCAAAAACCCGGGTTTTTTTAAAAAAGCCCATGGACCCAGGGTTTTTTAGGTTTTTTTAAATAAAACCCAAAAAAACCCAACTAAAGCTGGGTTTTTTAAAAGAAATGTGGTTTTTTTTGTCTTTTTTTAGGGGAAAGGTGGGGTACTCGTAGCATATTGTAGCATAAGTATATGGACAAAGCACAAAAATTGTCTTGATAAAAAAAGCTGGAAAATTCAGCGTTTTCTGAAGAAAGGTATAAAAGATGACAAAATTCAAGAATGGTGAAGTTTCAG
The DNA here is from genome assembly GCF_026930045.1 of Uloborus diversus. NCBI lineage: Eukaryota > Metazoa > Arthropoda > Arachnida > Araneae > Uloboridae > Uloborus > Uloborus diversus. The sequence continues at coordinate 82,881,914 of NC_072736.1, forward strand.
ATTTTTTTAGTTTCCATGATTACCAACAGTTAAAGCAAAGTTACTTCTTGAGTGATAAAATCTATTGTTTATTTGTTCGTTTTTAATTTCGACATTTTTTTTTTTTTTTTGTGTGTTTTACTTTATTGTATTTCATTTTGTTAGGCAAAACTACTGTAGAACTTCAAGTAGTTTAAATCCCTTTTTACTGAATTCCAGCTTAATCAAGACATTTCTTTGAATTTTATGTTGCCTGTTTTTCTATTTCTGTGTACAGAGTAAGAAATATTAAACTTTTTCGTAAGATAATGAAAATACTGTACATCCTATTCCGTTTTTTGTCCGACCATTTGTAAAACCTGTTAATTTCTAAAAAAATATACCTTGTTTATTCAAGATTTGTGACGTATTGGTTTGCAGAAAATAATTCACATGAGAGCCTTTTAGCTAAAGTAGTATCCTTTGTACAATCTGCAAATATTGAGAAAATCTGACGTGACAGGACTTAGTCAAGATAATTTGAGTTCCTTATTGACCAGTTGAAGGAAAAAAGTTAAATATATTTATTTAAAATCTTTGAAGCATTTTTTAATGCCCTTAAGAGTTAAGAAATACTATTAAAGTTCAAAATTCATTTTTTATGTCCATTGCCTATTGTGAAGAAGATATAAAAAAGAAGTTTAAATTGTAAAAGTATTTAAATTAATTATTTTTTAAAAAAAAGTTCTCAGAAAATTTTAAAACACCCAAAAGTGGGCTAAATAATGGGTTTTTTTAAATGGGTTTTTTCAAAAAAACCCATTGGGTCCAACCCAATTGGGTCCAATCCGGCCAACCCTGATATTTATAGTTCTGAAATTTTCAGTTTAAAAGGTAAAGATTCCCCGTAGACGACAATTACGCGAAGCTAGAAACGAAAGGAAAGAACACAAAGAAATTTTCGTAAATTTAAGTGCCCGCCAAAGTTAGAGTTGTCTCAATCGCAAGCGGTAGCGATCACCCCCGCGCTAAAATTAGCTCTGCTTTCGGGAAGGCGTGCCGAAGTGTCTTCTCCTCATGAATGCACAATATTTAGTGATAAAAATTAAGTTTTCGTTTTGCTGCTAGCTAACCTCTAGACACTTCGTGTTGCTGATTTTCATTGTCAAGTAAGTAATGGCATTTTGTGATAATTTCCGAAAAAAATGCGGTAGAACGTTCCAGATTTTTGCCTGAACTTTCTAAATTTGTACCTACTGCATGGAATTTTTACTGCAACAAAACTAAAACCCGTAAGGTTGACTACCCTTGTTAGTAGACATCCTGTCTAATTCGCCTGCAATTTTCAGGCACAGAGCTAGACCTATATCATGTAATTCATCCTCTGTAAGTTGACCACTAAAGTTAGTGTATCGCAAATGGTCAATTTACACAGCTTTCACTGTATCACTTACAAAAGGAAACAAACTATTGCATGCCTACAAAAAAAAAAAAAAAAAATGAATTCTGAAATTTTGAATTCAAATTATGTTTCTCGCAATCACGAACTGCGACAGGACCCTACTCATTGGAGTTATTGTTTCTAGAAACGACTCCTGTCCGTTATTGTTTATAGAAACGGCTCCTGTCCCCCCAAGCCAGCCCCTCCTCCTGGGCGATTACGTGTGCATAGTTGTGTGTGTGTTAGGCTTGTGTGTGTGTGTGCGTAGACCTGTCTGTATGCACGTAGGCGTGTGTGAGTGTATGTGTGTAAGCGTGCGTCTGTGTAGGACATGGACGCCTCCGATCAGGAGAAGCAAATAGCTCAGGACCGGGGGACAGCCGCGCCTGCAGAGGCCGGTGGTGCTGGTGTGCCTCGTCCAAGCTGAAAAAGGAACCAAACGTCAAGAACGGTCAAGTGAGGACAATGAGCAATCGTGATTGCTCAAAAAACTAAAAACTTCAATTTTTTTTAAATCAAAAAAGTACTTATTTTTGGACCCTGCCAGGACTTCGGAAAATTATATCAAATGTGCAGTTCGGTTTTTTAGCTTCAGGAAAGAAAAAGGGAAATGTCGACAAGATAAATAGATGAAGACTCAAGACTCATATTATGTCATATAATCAGTGGCGCAGTGAGGGGGAGGGGAGGTAAAATATCCCCCAAAGGGCATTGGTTTTAGCATAAATGCGTATTATATGAAACGCGTTTGAACGTATGAAAGGACTCTTAATCAAAAAATCCCCTCCAGAAGGTATTTTTGATCAAAAAGCCAGCCCCAGAAGATATTTTTGATTAAAAAAAGCCCTCCAGAAGTTTTTTCTGGCTGTGCTAGTGCATATAAGTAAATGCTGAATTAATAACTTAAATACGTTTAAGTACAATGAAATGTGATTTCAATTGAGGCAGTGAAATAAATAGAAGTATTCATAAAGTTTCGAGTAAAATGCGTTCAAGTCATAGGTAGGCTTTCATTGACTTTTTTTTTTTTTTTTTTGTAAATCATGCAATATAGCAGTTCCTACGTGGGATACTAGTACCGTCACTTGTCCCAAAACAGAGGACCTACCTTTTGCACTAATTACTCTCCAAAAGTTTTAATTTTGGCACTTACACGTCCCTTTTGTTTCTCACTGCCTCAACTGTAATATTCGAAGCATTATTGTCTGCATTCTTAAGTCAACTGGAGTATCATTTTCCTTCATTTTGAGATTTGTGTTAAAACATCGTATTTGCTTTTATTTTAAGTCTAGAAACGAGCATTTAGGGATGCTAAGTCCTGGGGTATTTATTTTGAGAAGTAAGGGGCCATTTAGTAATTACCTAAGGATGATTTTGGCAATTTTGTCCCCCCCCCTTCCACCTAACCCCCATGTAAAGGTGCGTAAGATTTTCAAAATCTCTCCCCAAATTCTTACGTGAGATTGCATTTCGTTTTTCAAAACAATAAAACGTTGTTAGAAAAGGATCAGTTACACTAAATCTCCCAGTTTGTGGTAAAATCAGATTTTTTTTTCACATTTTTAATTTTCAACAAATACTCACAAATTTCATTACTGTTGACACATAACAATTTTTTAAAAAAGATAAATATCTAGTCTTTGGATTATCATTTATCAGTAGTGAAAGAAAAGATTTTAAATAGTCTTAAACATAACTCAGTTAAACAATCTACAAACCAAAAACACTTTTAAAATAATGATCGACTAGTTTTTAATTAATTTCAAAAAATAATAATCGTCATAATAAAAAGAGTTAAAACGAGTCAATTCAGATCTCCTAGACTGAATGTTTTTTCGTAAATGATGCGACACCCAATTAAAAATAAAACATACTAACATAGTGCGATTCTTTCTTTGTAAAACAAGTAAATAATACAGTCGACTCCCGCTACAACGCGATCTGACTTACGCGAAAAGGCTATAACGCGAGTTTTTCAGGAGCGAGGAATTTTAGAGCTAAAGCGAATTTCTCGCTCTCAATACGAAAATATTTGGAAACTAATTGTGATGCTAAGTTTCGGCTTTGTTATTGACTACTAAACATTGACTTCGTGAATGCACTTATCATCCTTTTAGCATCACTGACTGCGCTAGTTCCCACACCGCACTATAAACATAGCATTGTTAGTGTATATTTATCCCCCCTCCTCATTTTTCACAGCATGAAACTGGAATCTGCTCTTGTATTGTAGATTATAGAAACTCTGAAAGAGGGGGGTTACCGTAGATGTAAATGTTATAAAAGTAAATGCGAAGCTATTGCATTCAAAAATATATTAAAATGATGTTTGAATTGCGCAGCATAAATTAAAATCTTCTCTTTGTAAGTTATAAATGTAAATTATTGTATCTACTGTATAGTATTCTTAAAATGCAGTTCATTATTGTTACGATATACCGTTGTGTTTTATTTTTATGTCTCTCTCTCTCCCACTGACCATTGATTTTGTGCATCTCAGCCAGTATTTTATGTTGAATAATGCAGTTTTTTTAAAAATAAGGTAAAAATTCAGCTCTTTATGTAAGAAAAGGTAATACATAGTTAAAAAATGGTCTGAGACAGTTTAAAAGGTGTTTAAAAATGCCTAAAATGATTGGGTATGTGAATAAAAAAAATCATATACACAACACTTTTCCACGACGCGAAATTTCGACTTACGCGAGGAGTCTTGGAACGCATCTCTCGCGTAAGTCGGGATCCGACTGTAGCTCATCCTAATATGTTTTTTACCTCCCAGACGCAAATGAAATTAATCCATGCCAAACCACTTGACCGCGCGCGATTTCTAATATAAAATAACGACTTGGAAAATATTACGTGAGCATGGGTTTGTCCCCCTCCCCCAAAGTAAGGATATGTAGAGATTCTCCCCCCCCCCCCCGGGGGACTCTTACGTAATTAATGGATGTGCCCTAAGTACTCAAAAAAGCTATTTACCTGGTTGTTTCTCTCTTACCTCGGGGTTCACTCTTTAGTGAACTTGATTCACACAATATACCTGCATTTATGTATAATGTGATATTGCAATATGTAGGGAAGAGGGGGGGGGGGGTGGAGCACATGTGAACAATGTATGTTTTACTCGGAACATTTTAAGTAAAAAAATTCTCAAGTAATATCCCGTTCTACTTCTTCTGCAAACTTTTAGAGAAATGAGCGAGTATATGTTTCTGTGGTGACAACTTCTTTTAGCAGGTGCTGTATGTAATTTTTTCATTGTTCTTCACGTGCAAACATATTTTAAACTTCCCAATAAGCAATACTTAATTTTTTCAAACCATTTTATGAACATTCAAGTAAATTAATGACAGCGTTTAAATTTTCTTTATTAAATTAAGAATTCTTTATTTTTGCTAGTTAGTTCTAAGGTAGAATGGGACACTAGTGAACACAACATCTAGGGGCAAAATGTGAACAGTTCCATATCCTCTTCCTAATAGTAGTACTAAAAGGTATTAAGTGTTAAAAAAATTCAAATATTTATTACTAGTATTTTTCTGCAATCAGTTTATAAATTAATTTTTATGTTCAATATTTGTTTAATTTTTTAAAATTGTTTGAAACTTAAAAGTTGTGCAACAGTTTAATGTTTTTAATACATACAGGAAATAAAAACACAAAACATTTTTATTTAGTTAAAAAACTAAATTTAAAATTCATTAGCAAATCCTGTATGAAGCTTGAAAGCAATAAAAATTGTAGCAATTAGCATATTCTGTGTGAAGCTTAAAACAATTAAATGTAATATAATAAGAATAATATTTACACAATAAAATATTCTTTGTACTATATAGTGTTATAAGTTGTTTACTTCCTTTTACAAAAAAGGAAGTATTATATTCGCGAAAAAAATTTCACTCAAAAATCGGCCTTAGTTTCTATTTTGTTCACTCCCGAATGAATGTTGAGTTTTTTTTTTTTTTTTTTTTTTTCGACCCGACCACACGTGGATAAATGCCTAGGAACGTACAGACACCCGAAATATCCATTTTGACGATCCCCGAGTTAATTACAACGAGTTTTCTCGTGACGTCCCTATGTATGTATATATGTGTGTATGTACGTATGCATCTCGCATAACTCAAAAACGTTATGTCCTAGAAAGGTGAAATTTGGTACGTAGACTCCTAGTCGGGTCTAGTTGTGCACCTCCCTTTTTGGTTGCATTCGGATGCTCCAAAGGGGTCTTTTACAGCTTTTTAGGGGGAATCATTGCAAATTTCAATGCTAACTCAACTGGTGTTATAATTTGTCAAACACTTAGCAATATATCGCCAAGTTTTGTTGTCATCATGGCGAAAATTTGGCGATTTTTTATTTTTTTTAAATTTTTAAGTCTGGTTTTAATTTGGCCAATGTTGGTGATATTTAAAGAGTTAATCACTGAATCACATTAAAATTGCCAATAATGGGGAAATAAATCTGTGTAAAACGTTTTTTTGCTTCGGTTCGCAAGAAACTAGGGATGAAAATATTTAATGTTTCCTTGCTCACTCCATGGCGCTATTATCATTAAATTGGCGTAAAATGAAGTCATGTAATGCACACATCAGCTCGTTTTTTCTTTTCTTTTCTTTTTTTTTTTTTTCTTTCCCCCGTTCTATCAGAGCATGTTACGGAACTTTAAAATTTGATAGTGATCCGAGTTATTTATTTCGAAAAACATATTTTCTTAATGGCACAGTTACTGTACAATTTAAACTGACACAGTATAGGTTACAAACTGTTCCATATAATTGGTATATACGTATATGTTTCATATTGAAGAGTTCTTCGTTGTAACATGATGCTTGTCCTGCATTTTTTAAGCATGTTTATATGCTCCTATAGGAGGCACTTCGATTCTGCTGTTACTAAAATTAAACTTAATCTATCTACAGGGCCTGATTACTGAATAGGCCATCAAGGTCGCGGTCTAGGCAGAGCCGCGCCGTCCCTATGTGCAAGGTCGTGCGAAGCACGACGGCGCCAGAGCCAAAAAGGCGACGAGCTCTACCAATTCAAAATGCTCCAAATGAAGGGGGAAAAACTTTTACCAAAAAAGTAAAATTGAATTCTTCATTGTATCTGATGGCGGTGGTGAAATTATACTGCTCACTGAAACAATTAATCCGTCTCGCTGAGAATTAAAAAAAAAAAAAAATATTGTGTCTAAACATGCCAAGTCAAAAGCGCAATCTTTAGGTTAACATTTTAGTACCTACAAGTAACGACTTGACCATAATTACGTGATTATTCCTCTTCCTCCTTTTATTTAACTATTTGCATTAAATAAAAAAAAAAAAAAAAAGCTTTGGAGAGACTATGTATTTGTTTTAGATATTAAATTCAATACATTTTGTAACGGTTTCGTATTTTAGAACTATTGATTTTACTGAAAATGATTTCAGTTTCAGATTTTAAGGGGGAATATCCTCTACTTCAGTTCAAAAATCTATTCAGTACTCGGTTGTCATGTTTTGACAGGCATAAAACTTTAAAAAATTATTATTCAATTAGAGTTTAGAGAGATATTTGGAGTGGCGTTAACTTTGATGTTTAAAATATTTCCCTTTTCCAAAAACGCATTAGCATATCAAAGGCAGGGTTCGTCAAACCGGACCTAACCCGAAAAACCCCGGTTTTTTCGGGCAGACATCATACTTGAAAAAACCCATCATCTCGGTATAGTGTGTTTTTCGCAGTTTTCTACATTTTGAAACTCTTACTTCAGAAACGAACTAAATATTGATCAATACAAAGTCCTTTATTTCAATCAAACGCCAAGATTTTTTTTTTTTTTTTTTTTAATTGTTGGGGTAAAATGCTTTGATTAACTGAAACTGGCCATCTCTTTTTTAAACGTAACTCAATGCAAGAAAAAAAGTCAGATTTCAAAAGTCAATTTCGATCACCCCTCCCTTACATCCGTCCTTACTCGAAATAACTTCGAGATATGAAGTAAAAACGTACTGTGTTCCAAAATTAAGAATTTAGATTGTTTTCCTTTTGATAAATTAAATGCCAAATGCATTTTTTCAATATTACATTTTTCTACAAAACCCTCCTCCCAGGTGTTAACTATATTTTGCTCCAACGTTACTGCATAAAGGTGCACAAGACATTTACACGACGGCGCCGATCAGGCTTGGCGCGGGCCTGGTCTAGGGCCCCCGCTTTTTATGGAAATGGCTTAACTATTCTTAGATAATGGCTGAAACGGTAAGGTTTAACTACAGGAGCAGGAGGGCCCCGAAAAAGTGCTTAACCTAGGGTCTTTCGATATCTTACTCATGCCCTGTCTAACCCAGTGGTGCCCACCTAGGGGGTGTCATGGCGCAGATTGCGCCATTGACATTTTTAGGGTTGGGGTTATTTTGGGGGTATTTTCCCCTTTTTGGGGGGAAGGGGTTCTTTGCGATATTTAGGGGGGGGGGGGGGGGGCGGGTGCGCCCTTGCTCTTAGGAGGATCTAACCGTATCTTATTTTACTATGTCACTGACTTTTATATCAATGTAACTGGAGCATATTTTCTCTGTTTGATTAACTTTATGAATTTTTTTGTTTCATTTTTTCCTTACACCGGCGATCTTCCAGATCATTTGTTTTTTAGGCATTGGCAGATAGTTTCTTGAATCTTGATAATTTGAAATATGACTTCAGATGTGGATTTTTATCAGTGGCTGTTTTATAAAGTTCATTTTAATATTCTGTAATTTTGCTGTTAAAGTGCGATAAAATGGGCAAAAAAAAAAAAAAAAAAAAAGAAAAAAAAAAAAGAATCCAATGTTGATAGCAATTTTCTGTGTCGTTCGAGCTAGTAGGTGCGGATATGACAAACAGGATGAAGAAATGTCTCACCGTGAAGTAAAACTTTGCTTGATGTTATTGTAGGTATTTTGCCGGAGCAGTAGAATGTTCGTTGAGTTAATGTAAATTTGATTTACTCTTCCGAAAATGCTTGGCGTTTTCGAGAGTCTCAAAGGTCTTCTGAAGGCACATTCAGTATGTATAGACGGTCCCGCTTTTCGACTTCATTATCGTTGTACTGTATTGTTTCTTTTGAGTGCTAGTTTGTTATTGTCATGTCGGCAATATTTTGGGGATCCTATACACTGCATTCAAAATGACGTAAGACGAATCGATGCTGTCGAAAATTTTTGCTGGATTCATTCTACATTTACCCTGCCCCATGCTTGGAATAAAACAGTAGGAGTGAGTGTTCCTCATCCAGGTATTGATACTCACAAGGAAGGACAAGATAAATTGTATCAAGGTTATTACCAGTGGGTAGCGCTGGTCCTTCTCCTACAAGGTATATTATTCTATTTGCCTCGATATCTCTGGAAAATATGGGAAAAGGGAATTATGAAAGCTTATGCCTTAGATTTGAAATATCCTCTGTTACCTACTTGTGACAGTACCAAAAGTTACAAGTTGTTGACTCATTCCTTGCATATTCATTGGGGTCATAACAGAAGTTACTGCACGAAATACGTGTTTTGTGAAGTCTTGGCTCTAGTAAATGTTGTCTTCCAGATGCTTCTTCTTGACAAATTTTTGGGTGGTGCGTTTACTACATTTGGTATTGAAGTACTAAAATGGACTGAGTGGGAACAAGATTACAGAACTGATCCTCTGGTCAAAAGGTTTCCCCGAATGACGAAATGTGTGTTTTATGATTATGGCTCATCTGGTGATGTTCAAAAAGTAGACGCCCTCTGCCTTTTGCCATTGAATATACTCAATGAAAAGATTTTTATAATTCTCTGGTTCTGGATGGTGTTTTTGTGTGTGGTCTCGGCTATTACCTTATTCTACCGTTTTCTCTTAGCTGCAATGCCTATGCTTAGGTACTGCGTATTAGTAAACAGGGCCCCACAAGCTAGCAAGGGAGCCCTTGATAGACTGGTGGGGTCATCTGGTTTAAGTGATTGGTTTGTGCTTTACTTACTTGCAGAGAACATTGATTCCACTCATTATTGTGCTGTAGTATCAAGTTTAGTTGCTGCAATGGACCAGAATGTATATGATCCAGTTGCAGTTCGAGGATTTTTTAAATAGAAGTTTACAGAACAAAATTTAGGGACTGAACTGTGGGCTCGGTGTCAAAAATGCATCCATTAGGCTCATATAGACTGCGCCGGGAATCGGTGAAATAATATAATTGTTTGAAGTATAAATAATTGAATTATAAAATGCAGATGGTTGTGTTCTTGAGTTATTTTTGTGGTACCCCATAATAAGAGGCACCTCGTGTAAAGGAACCTTTTTTTTTCTTTTAAATTAAAATTCACGCCTAAAATTCTTGGTTTGAGCATTTACACTGAAGTAAAATAATAATTCTAGATTCCTGGATTTAATTTTACGCCCAATAATACTTAATTGCATAGTAAAAACAAAAGGTACCCCCAAGCCCGTCATTTAGGAAGGTCAATTGCCCCCCCCCCCCCCGTACTTGAAAACTAATGTGTTTTCACATTAGTGGGCTTGTTTTTTGTTGTTTTCCCGTAAAGTTTTTGCACTCGCTTGTAATAATTTGAAATAACTGGCCTTGGCACTCCACGCTCTGTACTTTTACCTTCTCTCTAGCAAAAACTAAAAGAGCCAGGAACTTTTTAAGTTTACTGCTCTTTATAGGCGGCTATATGCGTAATTTTACTGGAGGGTTAAAAATTCTTTTTTTTTTCTAAAGGTTTTAAAGCTTGAATTTATATAAAGATTTTTTTTTTACTTTCTACCTACTAACTAAATTTGAACCTCATTTCAATGAGAATTTTTGGAATCTGTTGTCCTCATAATGGAGAATATGAAATTTGAAATTTTGTTTATTCATTAAAGCTTACACAAAGATAACTACAGATCATGTATTTGTGCGAACGTTTCGTAATTTTCAGGCCAAACCTCTGTTTTTTGAGTGATACAAATGAGTCCACGTATTCAATGTATTCCGAATTACGTATTAATCAGACCTATTTTTATGGTAGCACTGTACTAAGAATTGATTTTGATATGGTATTTATTTTTAAAATACTATAGATATTTTATTCTAGCATCTCAACTTATCGGCCAATTTCACGCTTTTTTGTATTATAAAAAATGTGTCTGATATCGTTTCTGGATCGTTCTTCAATGGATTGTATTATTTTTTCAATTGTTTAACGACGAAATTTAGGGTTTTATTAATTTTTTCTCATATCGTCACATTCCATTGTTGCCAACATTTCATACTGCTGACCAGTGACGTAGTTAGGGTCATCTTTACGTTTGGAAATTAAAGCGATTGATCAAATTTTGTGTGGTCAAAAAATAATCCTAACGCGCGCTTTAGTTCTATTTTTGCTCCACAGGTAGCAAGAGACACCTTTTCAGGAGCCGACTCAATAGGCCAGGGCCTGATTAATGCATGGTCCAGCGGGTCCATGGACCTGGGCACCACAATTTTAGGGGCACCAAAAAGGGTAAATTTCTTTCTTTCTGCACTTTTTTTTTTTTTTTTGTAACTACAACTTCGGAAATGTACGGATTATCTTGCAAGAGGGACAACAAATTTTTCCTGGACCTGGGCACCACTTTGGCTTGATCGGGCCCTGCAGTAGGCGCGTTTTTATGGGAACTTTCAACCCCAGAAAAACTTGCTTTTAACCGCATTCCGATTATTTGCGGGGTATATGTGGAATTTTCTCCTCCTGCTTTCTTCTGAAGTAAAAGTGGAGTTTTTATCCAGAATGCATTACGCGAAACAAGTTTGTCTACTTGCTGGGTATAGCCGCTAAGGATGCTGGATAAAAACCGCTTTCTCTGATACAATGGAGAACCTCTTTTTACATGTAAAAGTGGAACTTTTCAACCGGTTTTTTTCGGAGCCGAGCGGTTATTTACGAGGTAGAATGGTGTGTTGTGAACGCAGCTTAGTATCTTTATTTATGACCCCACTTAATTCTTAAAAGCCCGTGGCAATCGCTGAAACCCATGGCAACAAAGAGGACGATACAGGGCACCCCTGTTTTCATTTTTTTTGCCATTGATTGGTGAATGCAAGGGTTCCCAGTGCGGTCCCCCTCTTGCGGTCAAAATGGGCGACGTCCAATCAAAAATATAAACAAACTTTGAAACATTGATTATGATTGGTGGATGCATGAGCTGCATCGGTTTAACACAGAAAAGTCAGAAATTGTCAAGTCCGTAAGCGTATTTAGTGGGACCATGCTTTATTGCACGTAGAAAAAGCTACCAAACATCCACATTTCTTTGAGCATTGATGAAAAGCGGCGGAAAAGAAGCATGGTGAAAATCTTCTGCTATGTCGAGTGATTAATCCGCCCTGCAGCATATTCGATTTCCAGAAACCCGAGCTACTGACCTTCCCTCTGGATTTGGACATGCGTCCTCAACCTTTGTCAAAGGACATGGCGCATCTTGGCTCTTGACGTGCCCTCCGCGAATTGCTCTCAATTGATACACGTTCTGGGTTACGTTTCTCCAATCTGCTGAATGTTTCTGAAAACACCCTGAAGGCCGCAGGCCCGCAAAAACAACTCCAGAAAACAGCGTTTAGATTGAATAACAAGGGGAAAGTGCTTGTCTGATTGGCTGGTGGTGTGGGTTATAGTAATTGTATATCATTGAGCTTGCTCTGTTCTTGATCAACGATGATAGCAACGTTTGTCAATTTCATCTGTTTGTCGCGGGAGTTTTTCTTTTTCTGGTTAGGAGACATCAGCTCAAGAGGCTGTTATAACAATAAATGTGGCGAGTTATACATTTAAAATAAAATAGCGTTATTATTTATTTTAAGAGCTGGTTTTCGTAGCGAGTAACAAATTAACATTTTTTTTATCTAGAAACATCTCAAGGCCACATTTTAATGCAAACCGCCAAAATTGCATCCTTAGCAGGGGCGGACTGCGTCCCGCAAGATGGCGCCAACCTTGTCCTCCAAAGGGCGCCAAAAAAAAAAGGTGCAAAAGAAAAAAGTGCAAAAAGAAAAAAGAAATGCAAAAAATAATAATAATAAAGATAATTAAATGATAAAAATACCGATGGTACACAGGTTTACGGGTTTAAAGAAAAGAAAAAAAGCAAAGTAAAGCCGCACAGGTTTGTTAGCGCAAAAAAATAAATAAATAAATAAATAAATAAATAAATGTTAAATAAATAAATAAATAAAATAAATAAATAAAAATAAATAAATAAATAAAAATAAATAAATAAATAAAAATAAGGAAGCTGCACTTAAAATTTTTTTTCTTCTTTTTTTAGATGTTCAGACTTGAAGGCGCATCGGCCCACGGGCCAGTCCACCCTGATCCTTAGCGTCGTATAGTTGCGCCCCCAAACTGAATGTTTATGAGTGGAAATTTTTAATTTAGGGGCTGTCCATAAATAATATCACACTTCTTTTCAACAAATTTGACCCACTCCCCCTGTGTCACAAAGTGTCAAACTTCATCACACCCCCTGTCCTCTCCTTGTCACATGTAAAGCTGTTTTTCATAGGCACAGTTTTATAAAAAATGGGTCATGTCACACTTCTTATTACCCCCCCCCCCCTCCCTTCCCTTTGTCCAAACTGTCACAATTTCGAGAACCCTCCTCCCCATGAAAGAGTGACAACATTTGGTGGGCAGACCTTTTCCGAATAGCTCTGAATTTTACCAACTGATCAAAATGCGAGCATGCACGCTGCATCTAATATGAAAAGAAACATTAGCCATCATTACACAGAAAAAGAATCTGCGATACTGTCTCCAAATTTTCCGAATCATCAAACGAAATTTGCCGGATAATGTAATTTTTTTGGGAGGTCACAATGTTAAGGGAGTCCCTGCTAGCATAGTCCTTATTTGTTTGTTTATTTAGCAGTCAAACCAGTCATGTTGGCGCAGTATAGCCTGTAAAGGCTCTTGAGCCATTAAACCCAATAGAACCAAACAAACCATTTATGAGGGGAAGCAGCAGCAGGGGTATGCACAGAAATTTCGGGACCCGTCACAAATAAAGCTTATGGGTCCCCCCTCCATATTGTTTACTATTACGTCCCCCCCCCCACATATATATATTTCACTCTTCATTCTAAAAATCTCGGGCCCTTCTGGCTCGCAACCAGGCCAATAGGAGTCTCCCCTCCCCCGTGCACGCTCCTGAGCAGGAGCAGAAATGGCATTCAATTAAATCAAGTGGCATTACAATATCCATGTCTTGCAGTACAGTACATAACGCTACAGAGTGTAAAATTACGTTTTTAAACAGAAACTAACAAAAATTAACTTTCATTAATGTACTGAACAAACGAGCTGATGTGTGCCTCACATGACTTCCTTTTACTCCAATTTAATGTCATTTCCACATTTTTGGCAATTTTTAATTTGATTCAATTGTTTACTCTCTAAATATCACCAACAGTGGACAAAGTGAAACCAAATTTAAAAAAAAATAAAAAAAATCGCCAAATTTGTCACCAAGTTGGTGACAAAACTTGGCGACCAAAAAACTGGCGATATATCGCCAAGTGTCCGACAAATTATAACACCACTTGAGTTTACATCGAAATTAACAATGATTTCCCCACAAAAAGGGGCAAAAGACCCCCTTAGGAACATCCGAATGCAACCAAAAGAGAAGGTGCACAACTAGACCCCACTAGGAGTCTACTTGCCAAATTTCAACTTTCTAGGACATACCGTTTTAAAGTTATGCGAGATACATACACACATACGCACATACATACGTACATACGGACGTCACGAGAAAATTCGTTGTAATTAACTCGGGGATCGTCAAAATGGATATTTCAGGTGTCTCTACGTTTCTAGGCATCTATCCACGTGTGGTTGGGTCGAAAAAAAACTCAACATTAATTCGGGGGTGAGCAAAATGGAAATTAAGACCGAATTTTGAGTGAAAATTTTTTCGCGAATACAATACTTCATTTTTTGGAAAAGGAATTAAAAATTAAAATTTATCAATACTCCATAAGAGTGCGTTCAGATTTTCGACGTTCTGCTGTACACAGGGGCGGATCCAGAAATTTTTGTAAAGGGGGTCAAGATTCAATGGCCAGCGTTATACTCCAACATAAAAAAGTATCAGTTGGGGGGGGGGGGGGCAAGGAGGATGGTGGACCTCCTCATATGCTACGAGCCCCCCGCCTCCAAAATGAGATCAAATTTCTTATTATTTCAAATTGCCCCCCCCCCCCCCCTCCTTTCCCTAAATTTTGTACAACTTGTGATATGGATCTTGGCGCAAGTTGCCTTAAATTTTCAGTAACTCATATTTTTTTTGGTAAACAAGCTGGACACGTTGTCGTATATATAAATTTTGAATATTTTTTTTTTTAAAATTATATAACAAAAATCTCAAAAGAGCAATAGCCCAGTAACCGAACTCAGTCAATCTTTTGAAATATGACATGATGAGAAAAAATACCTTGCAGATCGAACCAACCAAAAAAAGGTTAACATTGATTTCATGTACTATTTCTTCGGATCTGAAAATTGAAGTTTAGTAACAATCACAAAACAATTCATGCCACAGGGGGGTCA
>NC_072736.1:82901880-82910941 GCF_026930045.1 Uloborus diversus
AACAATGGATTTTATATTTAAACATTTAATGGGGAAATTACATCAAATTTGCTATTTTCCATCCTAACCGAAATAATGATGTTATTTCAGAATTTTAAATTTTCAGCCTTAAGTTGTACCTTAAAATTAAGCAAATCATTTAGTAAAATCCAGAAGTCTCTTTGTGATCTAGTAGCTGAAATATAAGCAAAAGCACGCCTCAGATTACTCCATGACAATCAGGCCAAGTGTAATAAAAGGTGCTTAAAAAAAACATCAATTCTGAACCACCAAAATTTCTCATCTACGATGGATTCTTTTCATTATAAGCTAATGAAAGAAATTCCATCATATTATGCTATGATATTGAGAAAATCATTAAGTATGTTCAGCAGTATTCGTAGTAATTGTTTTCGACACGTACCCCGTTTCCTTCCATAAAAGATAACGAACGTATCGTCATCTCAGAGCAACAGTAAGATATCTAATCCCAAGAAATAACACTAATATATCTTACTGTTGTTCTGAGGCGACGATATATTAAGCGGAACTCACAGAGGTCAAAAAAATTCAGATAGGAGACTCTGCAACACGTCCCTCTGACTTTTTGAATCAATTAAAAAATATTACTTTTAAAGACGATTTGCTAGAATATTTACTAAAAAACTGGGAACGAGATTTATTTTGGAGATAAATTTGTGAATATTAACTACAAACAGTGTTATAGATTTGAAACCATCAACAGGAAAGTTGTAAAAATAGTAGATCATATTCAATCGTGCCCCAGACCGCGAAGAATCCGACACAAACCATCTTTGTAATTTTTGAAGAGCTGCAGCCTCCATATGACGTCCACCTACGGTGTTCAGATACTGATGTATTAGATATAATATTGGCTAACATGAAGTTTTTGAATTCTTAAATAAAAGTCTGGATGGAAGTTGGCGTTGGAAAATCATTAAGATGTATCAATGTCTCTGAACTTTACAAGAATTTAAGAGAAACCGTTTGTTCCGCCTTGGTTGCTTTACACGCAATGACTGGTTGCGATCAAAAATCCGGCTTTTTTCCGAAAAGGAAAAGTCCGGCCTTACGCTCTATTTACGAAGTCGGAAGAATACACAGGAGCGTTAACAAATTTGAGTAAGTATCAGCCATCGCACAATGTAAAATGCAAGTCACAAATTCGAATACAACTCGAAATTTTCGGAAGAGTTAAGAAAATTCTTTCTTTTTTTCATCAATTGTTTTCTATTACAGATATTGATGATTTTACCGAGACAGCTAATAATAGTACCAACATTCACAGTGATGATGATTATTGAACTGACAATGATACTAAGTTGAGCGTAAGACATTTTGAATATAAATTCAGCAACGAAAGCGAAAACGAAAATTATTTGGGCGAGTCATATGTGAGCGGCGATGCACCTGATGAATAGTTCGTTTAAATAAAATTATGTTCCTTGCTACAGTTTTATAGGTTACAAGTGGTATCCGCACGGCTTTGCTCGTAATACAAGAATTAAAAGGTCTTTTGGTTCGCCCTGTATATTTACAAAGAATGTATGGTGAATTTTCTCGCCAGTTGGCTTGTACCCATGTTACAGTTCCTCGTTATGATAATTTCGTATCTCGCCAATTGGCTTGTGCCCATGTTACGGTTCCACGTTATGATAATTTCGTAATTTACTCGTCCCATCTTATGATAATTTTGTTCTTAAAATTGAAATAGAAAAAGAATCACATCGAATTTTCGAAAAATCGCTTCTAGGTGCACACCCCCATGCTACAAACTAACTTAGTGTCAAATTTCATGAAAATCGGACGAACGGTCTAGGCACTATGCGCGCCACAGAGATCCAGACATCCTACAGACATCCTCCGGACATCCAGACAGAGAGACTTTCAGCTTTATTATTAGTAAAGATTTTATTAATATGTAAAGTACTGTTTATTTGATTATTTTTAGTTATTTATTGTTATGTAAGATCGATGCAAAAAATTTTATTTCATAAGTACTTGACCATAAAAAATAAATAAATAAAAGAGGCATAATTTATAAGGTTAAGACATTATTAATGAAAAATAAATTTCACTATAATTTTGTACATAATTTTAATTTTAATAAAATATTTTTTAATTTTTTTTAAATGTTAAAATAAATTTTTTTAATATGCTTAAATCATTCATACTTTTCCCAACTACTTTATAATTTAAGCAACGTCTACCAAAGACTAAACAACCCTCTTAGTCACGGTAGACTAAAAATTTTAGTGAAAACAGGATTTAAACTATTTATTAAAAAATAAATTAGCTTTATTTATTTAAATTTCGGGACGACAAGCAAACTTTTTTGAGCGAGCCGCTAGCGGCCCAATAAATGGTACATCGAGGTACGAGGTCGACATTCCGTGGCGTCTATCATGCTTTGCAACATAACACAGCTGGTAGACTTTTGTTTTTTATATTTTATACACTATAAACAATTATTTAAAAAAAAAAATATGCTTATATATTTAAGTCAAAATTGACTGATTTTTTCGCACCTTGCGTGGGTGGTAGACACGGCACGGCAACGCTTCGGACGCGGTAGACATATATTTTTCGTTATGTTTATGCGTAATCAATAATATTACCGAGTTTCAGCCTTATATATATAAAGACAATTTCACAAGTTTTTGCAACATATTGCAAAATTTTTTATTAATTATTGCAGCGATAACTTTTTGGTAGACTCGCGTTTTCCTTCTTTTAAATAAACTAATCTAATATTTAAAAAAAATTCTAGCCTTATATATATTGTCGTAAAATTTCGGTCGCTATCTCCCTACTATTACGGACTAGAGCGGTTTTAAAAGGAAAAATCAAAACCTTTTTTGAGCTATTTCAGGGAAGAAAGCCATCTATTAAAAACTCACTTTTTTTTTTTTTTTTTTTTTTTTTGGGCTGTATTTCGTATATTGGACTTCTAAAACAGAAAATAAACAAATTGGATATGAGAGCTAAACAGGGAGTCATGGTAGGATATGCGTTTCATACGAAAGGTTATAGAATTTGGGATTCCGAAAATCGCGAAGTGACAGAAACGCTGAATGTTAAATTCGATGAAAATAAATTCTAGGTGGGGGCGGGGGACAGGAACGGGAAACAAAGGAATACAGTTTTATTTTACTACTGAGTAAATCTGAAGTAGAAGAAGAATATCCTGAAAATTATAAAATAACATGTTGAGAATTAAATTGGTTAAAGAAATACAAAGGCAAAGTAGAGAATGCAGGGATATGTATTATTCTATTGATACGACGGTTCTAAATTCCGAATCGCGAAGCCGAGGTTTATTGTTCTGAAAATAACATTGAATGTGACCCAAAATAGTTCGATTTCACTTGTGATGATAATTCACGAAAAGTATCAGATTCTGATGAAGATAGGGGGGGGGGGATAGTTCAAGTAAGCTAGAAGCTAGCATTTCTGAAGATGTAATTCCTTCGAATTTGAAACAAAGTTTGAGAACGCCAGAAAGTGAAGATTGGTAAAACACAGCAGAACAGATAAGCAGAACGAAATAATGCGCTTCAAGGCCAGACTGGTTATTTTAGGTAACCACCAGGTATGGGAGGGGATACTTTTCGCAAGTGTTGTCTCCAGCAATTTCCTTTTTTTTATTGATGCTTTCTTTTCAATTTTTGTGTATAAGCTACATTGGGTCCATTTCCAAACTAATGTTTGCAATGCGTATATATATGCGGGTATAAAAAAGGAGATTTGTGACACAAGCTGAAGGGTTTGTCGATCCCTGAAATCTAAATTTTGTCTGTAAATTTAATAAATTATTGTCATTCTGATACAGATTACGCCTCGAGTCACGACGACCGGATTTCAATGGTGGAGGGAGGGAGAGGGGGTCTAGTGTTTTTGTATAAGTTCAAATAATATGGTGTACATTCAAAACAAAAATGCGTAGCACTGTCAACGATGGAAGCGGAGTGTATTTCAACTAGTGAACAATCTAAGGAAGTTATATGGATCAAAAGAATTTTAAATGAATTCGCCACGAAAAAAAGTTCAGAATTTTAGATTGATTAATAATACTCTGTACTGTGACATTCTAGTTGCGATCGATTTTTCTAGATTTGCAATAGAAAATTGCAGAACTAAGCAGAATGATGTGGGGTACCATTTCCTAAGGAATTCGATTGATAAAAATGAATTTGGAATAAAATCTGTTGAAAACTAAAAATAATTTAGCTGATTGTTTCACAAAAACCTTTTTTTAGGCAAAATTTACGTAAAGCTTGAATTGCAATGACTTCAGAATTGCAATGACATATTTTTTAGATTTTTTTTTAATGTTTCAATTATTCCATTATGTCTAAGTCATAATTTGCGAGCACAAACGGATGGCCTGTAATATATTTTTTATTCATGTATTAAAGTATTTCTTTTTTTCCGTGTGCTGCCGTGCCAAGAAGGGGGGAATTTGCTATCGAATATTTTGTTCCTTTCCCTCCAGCGCACGGAGAAAAATAAAATTGTAGTTGATTTCATTTTGAATTTGTGCCCGGTGATATGGTTGCGGTTTGGTATTTCAAAAAAAAAAAAAAAAAATTAAACTACAAATTTCATTCTAGCCGCCTGAATTTTTCATTTCAATTTATTCACTAATGCAACATTTTTTTTTTTTTTTTTGAGTTTAGTGGTATGCAAATGTAAATAATTTCCTTAACTTGTGACCAGAACTGAATGGAATAATGGTTTGTGTCATTTTATCAAGATGGCATTTCGCGGTTGTGTTCCGCTTGGAATTTCAAGGAAGACCCCAGTCTAAACGATGCTGCGATGATTCACTTAGTGACATGAATGCCGGCAACCGGAGGTTTATAAGTACCTTTTTAATTTATATTTTTTGTGTTTTCGGATGTAATTTGTAATCACAAATGCTTTTGAGTTTTAGAGCGTTCTTAGCCACTGAAGGCCTATCCTACGGTCTGCGTGCCACATTGGGTCCCTTGAAGCTGATTTTTGTGAACCTTTGTCAGGTTCTATGTTGCAATCAAGAACTATGGATTGGAACAAGATAAACTGAATTTTATTTTGTTTTGATTGAAATGTGATTCAATATTAGTTTTTACGGTAGTTGAATATTATCACTTCAAGAATCACCGAATATGAAATTTCTGTTGCTAGAGCGAAATTAGACGTACATT
Source organism: Uloborus diversus (assembly GCF_026930045.1). NCBI lineage: Eukaryota > Metazoa > Arthropoda > Arachnida > Araneae > Uloboridae > Uloborus > Uloborus diversus. The sequence continues at coordinate 82,907,070 of NC_072736.1, forward strand.
TATTTATTTATTTATTTATTTTTAAATTTTTCAGTAAACTTTGGAACACTGATTCTTTGTTTTTACATGTTGTTAAAATCGAAGGAACCAAAACAGAATGTTAAGTACTTTATTATTTATTGTACGTATTTTTGTAAAAATTACAGGAACAAAATTTAAAAGCCAACTTCATAATGAGATCAACAAAAAAGATTAAAGTTTAAAGTACGATATATTACAGCGTATTTCTTCGCATATTCAGACTTGTGTGACACTTATCAAACAAAATTCATGATTATTTTTACTGCAATGTGAATAAAAAGCAGTTATTTTGCAAATAGAGTATGTTTAAATCTACAGTTAAAAAGTGGTGCGGTCTTCTGGCGAAGCATTTTCAAGAAGGGTAGCATTGTTTACAACAAGGACGGCGAGCCAAATGTGGACTTACAATTCTTAATGATTGGAACTCGCACTACCAGATTTACTCAATTTTTTGATATGTTTGACGATTTATTCTTTTGTTAAAAACTTTCAACTTTTCTGACCGATTTTCATTTTTACTGAATTGACTTGAACTAAGCCATCTTGATTTTGGGAATATAGAATTGTTTCTTCCAGATTTCAGAAAATTCTGAAAAACTTTAAGATAAATTGTGTAAATCTTCTCAAAAGAAGTGCCCCTTAAAAAAAAAAAAAAAAAAGTCGCTGATGGTTTAAATGGGGACATCGATAGCTGTTCGAATTGGGGGAGGGGAGAGAGAGCGTCCCCATTTTGAAAGACACAGAATATAAATGAAACATCATATATTTGCTTAAATATTAAGACATAAGATAGAATGTTCTTACGGTATTATTTTATTTCAACTCAAATGACTCTTTTATGTGATTCCTTAGTACTTAAGAAAAAAAGCTCCAAAAAATTAAATTTTAACAATATAATAACACATTTGTGGAATAAAATATATGAAAAAAATATTTTGAAAAATTATAAGTATGTAAAATATGTCATATTAAGTACATAAAGAGTTTTAAGTAATTAAACGTAAAATTACTTTACCGTGATACTTTGTTTTACGTTCAGATTTCTAACGATGGGAAACTGTCAAAGAAAAAGATGAAGCTGGTATCAGTTGAACATAGTTTGAGCTGTTTAATAAGTGGTTGGAAAGGAATATTTGTTACCAAAAAAAAAAGAAAGAAAAACCATCTATATACGATCTTCAGTGCTACTATAGCAACTCGGGGGAGGGGGGGGGGGTACTAAAAGAGGCTAGATCGAGTATTCATTGTTTTAAATAGAATACCTCAATATTTCCCAATTGGTTGTCCTAAACACCGACAATGCTCCATTTCCTAAAAAATATTTCGCTACCTCATCCTTATTATTGTTTTGAAGTAAACATATTGCAATCCGATAATCTGAAGTCTATTATAAGAAAAAACTAGATACAAGTTTATCATTTTTAAAACATTTTTATTTTTTTCTTTAGACCAAGATTCTATTCTATTCTATTCTAGAGTCACAACTGACTTCAACTGTATTTATGTCGAGGACTGCATACTAAGTGCCTTGCCTCCTTAGACCAAGATGTTAGCTTTCTCGTTTTGGACAACTTGGAATTCTTGACCTTAAGAAGGAATTATTCTCCCGATCACTTCAGTTATCCGATCGAAAAAAAATAAACATTATTCTTAATCAACAATCTCATATGTATTACGAAATCCTTCAAAAATACCGAAAATTACAAGGATTTTTTTTTTTTAAATTGTACTTTAAAAACCAGTATAAATGCATTTCTTTACATGGAAGATAAAATGTAACTGCGTAAACTTACGTAATTTGATTTTTCCATTTATGTTTTTTGGTGTCCACAAGTTTATGAGATTCTAACTATTTTTATTTTGACAGATGCTTTCATAATATAAGTTCTAATGATGGCACCTAAGTCGGCAAAGATGTCACAATGAAGAAACAAGTTCGTGATGTAAAAATGTTCGTGATGCCTTGAAAAAATTACCATTCGATTTTAATGAATTTCTGCAATTTCAATGTAATAATCTGTATTTATAGGTAATGTATACAAAATAAAATAATTTGGCGATTTTTAATGATGTGAATGTTTCGTTTCTTCTCATGAAAACAGTATAACAGAATATAAAGTTAAACTTTATATAAACCTGACAGATTTTACTATACCGAGTAAAAAATTGTTTCTGTTTAGTAGCACTGGAATTCTGAACTGTCACATATTTATTGTTTTCATCTATGTAAACTTTAAAAGGTTAAAAATATCAAGTATTATCTAATCTATAATACTATTCAGTTTACAATAAAAACCATTCTGTGCAGTCTAAATGCTGAATACTGCACATATGGTGTGAAATAACGTTTGTTAGTAATATTTCTCAAATAAAGTAGGTACAAGTGCAACTTATAACATTAAAGAAAGAAGAAAACCATGAAAATAATCTGTTTTTCTAGAAAAGGAAAATAGATACAAGGAATTGTATGCATGAAGTTAAAAATAAACTTAAAGGTATAATGGATTGCATACTGTAAAACATTTCCCACGTTATGCTGCTCATTTTAGCATTACAATAATGCTGAAAGTGAAAAAAGTACTTTCAGTGAAGATACGATGGAGTGTTTTCAGGTTATATATATAAAAACTCATTTTTACTACCTTCATGGATCAAAAAGTTTTGTTTTATGTAAAGGCTATAATTGTTCTTAAAATAAAGCCTTCAGACCATATCTTGCAATTTCCTTCTATTTGTAAATTTTTAAGGTTGGCAATAAAAAGCTAAAAGTTTTTTTATAGAAATGAAAAAGCACCATTTTTCCTCCTTTAACAGGTGTTTATAAAATATAAAGACGGGCATTGATTTACTTTGTGTACAATGAAATTAATATCTATAAAAACATATATTTAGCAGCATTTAATTAATTTTATGTAAAATGCTGAAAAACTTTAGAAAAGGAACAGATTTCGTATGTAGGCTAATTTCTACAACGTACATACAGAATCAATTGCTTTACTTTTCTATATTGTTCTTCAGCTGTAAAAGCAGTGATTTCGGCTATGAAAAGAGACAACAATAGGGGAGAAAACTCTTTTGCATAAAAACTTATAACTACTTAACTTATGGTTTACTGCTGTTAATTTTACTGTACAAATCATTTGTGAAACCGTATAGTACTGCTTTTACGGAGCAGTGCCGCTGATTTCGCAGCATATTACTGCTAACTTTACAGTTTGTTACTGTTAATTTTGCAGGGCAATTCATTAAAAAGCAGTATATTACTGTTAATTTTACATACTATCTCTGTTCAATTTACAGGCCAATTCATTCCTAAAACAGTATATTACTGCTAACTTTACAGTTTGATACTCTAAATTTTACAGGGCCGTTTCATTAAAAAACAGTATATTACTGCTAATTTTACAGTTTATCGCTGTAAATTTCACAGTAAAAGTCTGTTATAAGACAGTATATACTACTGCAAATTTTACAGTTTAGAACTGTAAATTTTAGTTTTTCTTTGGAATGTGAGCTGCCAGTATTATACTGTAAAAACAACAGTTTATTTTTTGCAGTGTAGTAGCCTGTGGGCGCTTTTGCATTTCAGGGCTTCTTGGGAACGTCTTCCCAAATCCTTACAATTGGTCATTCATCAGTTCCCCTTTCATCTGTCAATGTTAGGCAATCAAGCGAAGCACATCGCCGCCTCAAAATCGTATTTTAGCAGAAAAGTACAATGATATCAAAAGTACAACTAAATTTTGCACAACAAAAAGGTTTTGGTTTTTTTATATTTTTATGAGAAAGTAGTGAATGACTGAAAAATTTTTTTGTCAAAAGAAAACCGAATTCGCATTTGTGTTTTCAGT